>NC_083575.1:52694653-52937153 GCF_027579695.1 Neoarius graeffei
TATGACATTCTCCCAATCCTCTTCTGGATCATCCAAATGCTCTCTAGCAAACTTCAGATGGGCCTGGACATGTACTGGCTTAAGCAGGGGTACACGTCTGGCACTGCAGGATTTGAGTCCCTGGCGGCGTAGTGTGTTACTGATGGTAGCCTTTGTTACTTTGGTCCCAGCTCTCTGCAGGTCATTCACTAGGTCCCCCCGTGTGGTTCTGGGATTTTTGCTCACCATTCTTGTGATCATTTTGACCCCACGGGGTGAGATCTTGCGTGGAGCCCCAGATCGAGGGAGATTATCAGTGGTCTTGTATGTCTTCCATTTTCTAATAATTGCTTCCACAGTTGATTTCTTCACACCAAGCTGCTTACCTATTGCAGATTCAGTCTTCCCAGCCTGGTGCGGGTCTACAATTTTGTTTCTGGTGTCCTTTGACAGCTCTTTGGTCTTGGCCATAGTGGAGTTTGGAGTGTGACTGTTTGAGGTTGTGGACAGGTGTCTTTTATACTGATAACGAGTTCAAACAGGTGCCATTAATACAGGTAACGAGTGGAGGACAGAGGAGCCTCTTAAAGAAGAAGTTACAGGTCTGTGAGAGCCAGAAATCTTGCTTGTTTGTAGGTGACCAAATACTTATTTTACCGAGGAATTTACCAATTAATTCATTAAAAATCCTACAATGTGATTTCCGGGATTCTTTCCCCCCATTCTGTCTCTCATAGTTGAGGTGTACCTATGATGAAAATTACACGCCTCTCTCATCTTTTTAAGTGGGAGAACTTGCACAATTGGTGGCTGACTAAATACTTTTTTGCCCCGTATGTGTGTGTGTATATATATGTATATATATATATATATATATATATATATATATATATATATATATATATATATATATATATATATATATATATATATATATATTTTTTTTTTTTTTTTTTTTTTTTTAAATCTACAAAATTAGAAGAGCCCATCACATTTAGCCATTCATAAGAGTTAGCTTATTTAACATTTTACAAATCTGCATCATAAAACCATGTTGGAAATGAGGGCCACTGCATATTCTGCCACACATAAAATCAAACTCAACTTTATACCAGCAGTGGAATACAAAGAGTTGTTTTCCCTTTGGAGGAAAAAAATAGGATTTAAAATAACAGAAACTAATTAATTTTTGCCCATTCAACAAATGTATTAATCACTTTAATATAAAGGATTTTTTTTATTAAAGATAGTCTCATCTCATTATCTTTAGCCGTTTTGTCCTGTTCTACAGGGTCGCAGGCAAGCTGGAGCCTATCCCAGCTGACTACAGGCAAAAGGCAGGGTACACCCTGGACAAGTCACCAGGTCATCACAGGGCTGACACATAGACACAGACAACCATTCACACTCACATTCACACCTACGGTCAATTTAGAGTCACCAGTTAACCTAACCTGCATGTCTTTGGACTGTGGGGGAAACCGGAGCACCCGGAGGAAACCCACGCAGACACGGGGAGACCATGCAAACTCCGCACAGAAAGGCCCTCGCCGGCCATGGGGCTCGAACCCAGACCTTCTTGCTATGAGGCAACAGCGCTAACCACTACACCACCGTGCCGCCTATTAAAGATAGTGAAATGCTTATTGAAAATATGATTTACAGTCATCTGGATTTTTCTGAAATGTGCACATGTAATTTTAGATAAAATGTCTGGATTGAATTTAAAGGATTGGAAACGGGAATTTATATGATAGACATCATGACAAGTGTGCAACTTTTGCCAAAGGCTTGTGCAAGCACTAAGATCTCCTTTAGTGCTTGTTTAACTCTTTATGAGATACTTAATTTTCCAGTCTGATTCTACATTACCCCTGGCCTTTGCATGCTATGCTCAGCTCCAAGTCTTAGTTCACTCTCTGTTTATGGGACGTGTAAAGGTCATAAATTGTATTTTATTAAAATGACGCAAAGGAAGCATGTTAATAAGCCCATTGATATGAATATACCACAGTTCAATTAGATACTTTGTAAATTGAAGCACTAATTAGTGATTCATTCAGCCTTTGGTATCACTATTTCACTTCCAGTAAATCATGATGGAATGCAGGACCTGAGTTCAGAATCGTTTATCCTCTGAAGATGACCATCCTGGGAAAGTGACAGTGCTGGGAGTTCTCAGCTACTGCTATCTTCGACTGTCTCCACACACACACAATCAATAAAATCCACAGCTTCGAGCCAAATGCACTGGGCAAAAAATAAATTCAAACCTGCCTCATGCTCTTTTAAAGAATGCATTCTAAGCCTTTATGAGCCACAAATCTTTTGGCACATTTGCCGCAGCACTTTGCTGTATTTCATGTTTTACTCTATAATTCATTTTGGGCTTACATACCTGACACATCTGTGATATACAGCTCTAAGAACTGATGCAATTAGTTCTGCTAGTCTAAATTTCAGCCTTAATGTGTTTTGCTGGGAAAACTCCAGTCTCAAGGGACTCTGGTTGCTCTCAGAAACCATCATTATATTAAAATAGCAAATCTTAATGAGAGGTTATCCTATTACAGTATATGCGAGGGGACAAATAAGCACTGGAGGCATTAAAAGTTGGAAATGCCCCATTAAAGACATCATTGGCAGAGGGAGTAAGAGATCTTGCGTTCTTAGAGTTCTCTTCTCCTGTCTGTTTTTTTTTTCCAATCACTAGTAAAGAGGAGAATATGTATATAAAATGTAGTAGCTAGAACCAACTTTTGTCTATGCAGAAAAGTGATTGAATATAGTCTTTCAACAGAATTACATCATATACAGTATACAGTAATGTATATACATACAGTATACACTGTTTACATATAGACTACTGTGATTGTTCATGGTTCACCCAATACACATATATATAAATGCCCAGAAGTAAACATCTTGTATTTAATCCAATAGCCATTCACTGTTCAACTGCTTTATTTCATATCTAATGTACTCAAGTATAACACAGCAAAAACAAAAATCAACAGTTTAATGACTTCTAATCAGATTGTTATGATTATATTAGTTTCCAGTTAATTGCCAAGCTTCATATACACTCACCAAACACTTTATTAGGAACACTATACTAATACCGAGTAGGGCCTCCCTTTAGTCTCAAAACAGCCTCAAGTCTTCATGGCATGGATTCCACAAGATATTGGAAACATTGCTTTGAGATTCTAGTCCATGTTGACATGATTATATCACGCAAGACTTGCAGACTGTTCAGGTGCACTTTCATACTGTAAATTTCCCATTCTACCACATACCAAAGGTGTTTCACTGGATTCAGATCGTTGACTAGGAAGGCCACTGAAGATCAATCAACTCATTGCGATGTTCATGAAACCAGGATGAGACTTTTGTTTTGTGACATGGTGCATTATCATGCTGGAAGTAGCCATTAGAAGATGGTAAACTGTAGCCATGAAGAGATGCACACGGCCAATAACAATATTCAAATGGACTGTGGCATTCAAGCCATGATATATTGGTATTAATGGGTCAGAAGTGTGCGTGAAGAAAATATTTCCCACACCAATACACCACCGTCACCAGCATGGACTGTTGACACAAGGCAGGTTTGGATTAATACTGCTGGTGCCAGATTCTGACCCTACCATCTGTGTGCCTCAGTAGAAATTGAGATTCATCAGACCAGGCTACATTTTTCCAGTCTTCAGTTGTCCAGTTTTGGTGAGCCTGTACCCACTACAGCCTCAGCTTTCTGTTCTTGGCTGACAGAAGTAGAACCCAACATAGACTTCTGCTGTTGTTGCCCATTTGCTTCAAGATTAAACATGTTCATTCTGAGGTGCTTTTCTGCTCACCACAATTGTACAGTGTGGTTATCTGAGATGCTGTAGCCTTTTTGTCAGCTACAACCCATCTGACCATTCTATATTGACCTCTCTCATTAGCAAGGTGTTTTCGTCTGCAGAAATGACAATCACTGGATGGTTTATGTTTATTATTGCACCATTCTGAGTAAACTCTGGAGACTGTTAACATGAAATGGTGACACAGTGTTTAGACTTCCAGGTCCCCAGTTCAATCCAGAGCTCAGGTTACTGTCTGTGGAGTTTCTGTGCATGTTCTTTCTGTGTCTGCAATGGATTTTTTCAGGTTCCCTGGTTTCCTCCTACCTCCCAAAAACATACCAGTATGTGGATTGGTTGTGTTAAATTGCCTCTAGGTGTGAATGTGTGTGCACAGTGTCATGTGATGGACTGGCATCTGGCATATTACCCCATTGCACCCAGTATTCCTAGGATTGGTTGCAGACCCACCACAACCCTGAGCAGGATAAAGCAGTTACTGAATATGAATGAGGGTGGCATGGTGGTGTAGTGGTTAGCCCTGTTGCCTCACAGCAAGAAGGTTCTGGGCTCGAGCCCAGTGGCTGGCGAGGGCCTTTCTGTGTGGAGTCTGCATGTTCTCCCCATGTCTGTGTGGGTTTCCTCTGAGTGCTCTGGTTTCCCCCAAAGACATGCAGGTTAGGCTAATTGGTGGCTCTAAATTGACCGTAGGTGTGAGTGTGAATGGTTGTTTGTCTATGTGTCAGCCCTGTGATAACCTGGCGACTTGTCCAGGGTGTACCCTGCCTCTCACCCGTAGTCAGCTGGGATAGGCTCCAGTTTACCTACGACCCTGTACAACAGGATAAGCGGCTACAGATAATGGATGGATAGATGAATATGAATGAACAACTAATTTATTTATTTATTTATTTGCTTGTTTGTTGATTGTTGAACTCTCTATGTAGCAATATTAGCTTCATATAATATTTGTAAAATATAAGATAGAAATTGTACCTTGACATTATACTAGTTTGCAGTAGTACATACATACATACATACATACATACATACATACATACATACATACATAATATGATGATTCCTCTATTGACGAACTCAAGCAGTTAACCCAATACTCAATCAATCTCTCTTAAGCCCTTTGTTCTCTCACATGGTTTGAATAAAAGGTCATCTTTTGATGCCACACTGTATATTAAAGACTTGAAAAGATAAATACACTTGATTAATATCTTGGCCAATTACAATATCCTCAATTTATCTCTGACTGTGATTTCAGCAGCTACTCCTGATCACATTAATTGATGCAATACTTTTCTGACTGATGCAGCTATGTGATGTTCAGCCTTCATTAAAAAGGCATTGACTCTTCCTTTTGGGATTCTTTGTCCAGTACATTCCAAATCCTGTTTCTTTTCCGTGAAAACATTGCTAGACATCTGAGTATAGTGTGTGATGGCAGCAGAGGAAAAAGCTTGGATTCCATTCATCCTCACTGACAGTGTTGTCTGCACCAAGTTAATTCACGCTCATTCATTTCCCTGACAAATCAACCCTTTGGCTGCAGACCGTGTCATTAGAGCTTCTTCTTTTCTCCATGCCTTTGACTGAAACTCTGGACACGCTCCAGCACATGATTAAGTAATTTGTCACTGATATCTTGACTAAATGTGAATGGAACAAGACAAAAAAGAGACCAAACGTCCATACAGTATCCTCAGATCAACATGGATTCAATTTAAGCAACTCGCTTATGAACAGGTTCCAATTCAAGCATATTACAAAATATTTTATAAAATTGTACTCAAAGGTAATCGTAATCCTAACTCAGTGCCTTTTCGGTTCCTGCAGTAAACTTTGATATCATTTCATGAAAAAGCGTTTTAAACCTCAGTTATAAAGTATAATATAGTTCCTGTCATAAAAGTTTTTTTATGAACTAAGATTTAAAGATAGAAATGCAAATGTTCAGCAAAGAATGTTCATCCAAACCCGAATAGAAATAAAAGTAATAAAAATCTGTGAATAATACAAAGGTCCAACAGTCAGTAAAACCATACTTGACCTGATTATTTCATAATGTATTTTATAATCATATGTGCTCTAAAAAACATGTTCTTACCTTATAAAATGAGCAATATACTTTACTGGTTAAATTTATTTATGAAGAGATAAGGAAGTCAAACATAACTTTTAAATAAAAAGCTTCAAATATTAAAAAATCGCTCAGTCAAAAGAAACTTGTTTTCAATTATATAATAGATTGCATAATATACTGTATATTTTTCATAATATCTTTCTTGGCTTGAGTGATGTTTATTCAGGCTCATTCTTTTGTTGAAATCAATTTTAGAAAAATTCTGTTTCAATAAGTAAATATATATTAAATCTTGCAGTTCTTTATCAGAGTAACATTCCTTTTGGGTTTTTTTTAAAGAAACATTTTAGGATCAGATTATATGGATGATATATCAAATGTTGGAGATACATCCACTCCATCTGTTATGCATATTTCATACATTTCATTGTCTACAACAGTGCTTCTCAGAAAAAAATTTACACCTTTTGGTAGGATTTAAACCTCTTAAACCATCTGAAGGTCCACTCCATTATATATTTACAATCTGTATATTTACAATGTTGTAGCAATGGAAACTGTAGTTTGTACTGGGTTTCAAATAAAACAAACTTCTTCCAAAAAGATTTTAATTGAAAAAAAAGGCCAACATTCCTAGTTTATTACCTCCGCCAAGGAGATTATGTTTTCGGTAGCGTTGGTTTGTTTGTTTGTTGGTTTGTCTGTTAGCAACATTACAGAAAAGGTTATGAACGGATTGCTCTGAAAATTTTTCCAGAGGTGTTACTGGGCACAAGTAACAATCCATTAAATTTTGGCGGTGATCCGGATCACCTTCTGGATCCCAGATTTTTTTAAAGGATTCTTGGCAGAGGTCTGCACTCTCCGAGTGCTTTTCTAGTTTCTGTTATGAAACAGTGCTAGCAAATTTACAAATTAAAAAAAGTATGCCATTTGATTAAACTCAATTCAGTTTTGTGTTTTGAAATATTTAACAATTATTCACTGAAGGTGAAGTGAATATGGGTGAATAATAACTGAGATGAAGTCGAGGTTATTATTCATTGATACTCACTGAGCCTGAGGTGGATAATTGTCTCATTATCTCTAGCCGCTTTATCCTGTTCTACAGGGTCGCAGGCAAGCTGGAGCCTATCCCAGCTGACTACGGGTGAAAGGCGGGGTACACCCTGGACAAGTCGCCAGGTCATCACAGGGCTGACACATAGACACAGACAACCATTCACACTCACACCTACGATCAATTTAGAGTCACCAGTTAACCTAACCTGCATGTCTTTGGACTGTGGGGGAAACCGGAGCACCCGGAGGAAACCCACGCGGACACGGGGAGAACATGCAAACTCCGCACAGAAAGGCCCTCATTGGCCACGGGGCTTGAACCCGGACCTTCTTGCTGTGAGACGACAGCGCGAACCACTACACCACCGTGCCGCTCCGTGGATAATTGTTTTAGTATAAATACACGTGATTTATTTCTCAAAAAAAATCTTATTTCAAAAAATTATTTCAAACTTCAAAAGTGGCGTGTAAATATAATAAAGCAACATGGACTTGTGGCACTTATCTATGTCAACTCACATAAAATACTTTGTTTTGAAATTGATAAAATAAATCACAATTCCACCTTACCTTTGAATAGTTTTAGACCAAACTTTGTAGCATCTTTAGTGCTTTTAGGAACAGCATTTTCTTTCATCATTTGTAATTCTTCCTCACTTACGGTGACGAAGCGATTGGCCGCCATTTTGCTGAGTTGCTCAAGGTGATTATTGAGAAATAGTGCAAATTTCTCAACCAATCAACACGCATGATTTTCTATAATCACCTCTGTATTTATACTAAAAAGCATTAACACTCTAGACTTCAAACATATGTTAAATATATCCTTTTCTTAAAAAGAAAGAAATTAAAAGAATATTTAAAGAAATGCTGTCGAACAAAAATGTCTTAAATAATGAAATGAAATGTTTCAACATTAAAAAAGTACTATAAACAGTATAATAAATGAAACAAAGTCAATATGTGGTGTGAGATGACCCTTTGCTTAAAAAAAATAGTAGTCTCCGGTACAGTGAGTGCAGTTTGATAAGGAACTGAGCTGTAGGTTTTACTGAGCATCTTACAGAACCAGCCACAGTTCTTCTGGACACTTTGACTGTCAAACTTGCTTCTTCATTTTGCACCAAAACCCAGTAACCTTCATTATGTTTTATTTTTAATCTGAAAAGTGGTCTCTTATGTAATCTGCTGTTCAAATGCAAACTTTTTTTCTGTAACATTTAATTTTGTGCTGGAAAACAAACATTTGGACTGTAAAATTTTTTTGTACTGACTCAATAATGTAGAAGTCATAAAATAGAAATCTATAACAAAGTTTGTATGAAAAAAAATAGGGGGCCTAGGACTTTTGCACAGTACTGTATATAGCATTGTTAACTTGTGATGCATAATGCATTGGCATAAATGTAACAGATATAAAACGCAAACTGCTTTGTCTGTTTTGTTTTTGCGGCTTTTGCTTCTGAAATCCATAATCCGTTATGTTGGATTATAGCCAGGGGACACAGCACTGAGTTTGTGAAATTCAATATTCAAATGAGAATAGTATCAACCACTAAAAATATAATCATCAATTAGGTCAGACTTTAAGACATAAAGTGTGTAGGTGGTGGATTTTTGACTCATTAAGCTGCAGAAAAAGTCCAATAAATTCAACCAGGGCAGTCCGTCTCCCATGCGCTTGAATATGCCTTCACTGTTTGAGAATAAATTATCCATTATACAGTCAAGAGGCGAATGGCAGGAATCTGCTATCAAGGCCACACTATACACAGATTGCCCTTAAACTATTATTTTGTTATTTCAGTTGACTCCAGTTATTTATGTATTAACACTTTTTCTGAATAATTCTTTAGAAATTTTGTCACTTTACAAGTTTGGATTCTGATTAATTTCTTCTGCAGTATCAATATTATTTTTTTGGCTTTAATAGCCTACTTGCTCAGTGTGTTCTCATGTTGACTGTTCTCAACTTCATTTTCCCACTTCAGCAGAAACTGACTCATCAGATAAGCGACCCTGAAATCCCCATTCCCAGACTTCATGAGAAATGTTCTTCTGCAACTCATCAGAAGCCAAAAGTGTTTATATCCAGGCAAAAGTACAGCAGGAACATTCTCCATGACTTTATTGCACTCCCTTCCTTTGGGGACAGAAAAAAAGGATATTTCAAATGGACTATAATTTTTTCTTCTTACAAATAAAATAACTAAAAATACATCCAGGCTGGATTTGCTTCTGTCATGCAAGCCTTTCCTGACATTCATGATGACGGCTACTGCTTCCTGAATTGACAGCATTGCCTTAACGCTTTTGGGGTTTTTTTTGTTTTGGCAGAGGCAAGGAGGACCCTGGACCCTAGTTATATGTGGTCATTTGATCTGCTGTACACTTTTAGAAAGGGGCTCTTCAGTGCATTCCTTGTATAGTTTTAGCTTCCTAGCTTCCTAGGTTCTAGAGTTGACCTTTTTCTAAGTGTGATTGAAGACCCAAATAAAGATTCTGTAGAGCAAATTTTCAACTGTGCACTAGGTTGGAGGTTTGTGGTTCTGTGATTTCGTGCTGTGGTGGGTCTGGCTCGGTATTAAACACCAGACAGCTGCCTCTTCTAAAAGACTCCACATGCAACCTCAGGCCTGTCATCAGCTCTGCCACTGCTTATTTGCCATAATTCATCCTCCACAGTTGAAAGCTCAGGTCAGTCCTATTACTGTACCTTCACTGTGTGAGGTGCTTTTATATTGTTTTTTGGCTGCTGCTTGCAGTATCTTAAATACGAGGTTATATTATGAGTGTATTGCTTCGTTAAATATATAAAGCTATTAAATCAGATGCATATGTTCTTGTTATATTATAGCACAGCACTGCTGAATGTATGAGTCTGACTTGTCAGAAGGTGTGACATAGTTTTCTATAACAGCAGCTTTGAGAAGAATTCTAGCTGTAATTCAATTGATATTGTATATTAATATACTCATTCTAATTCATTACCATTTCTCTAGTAACAACTCAGGACGGCACGGTGGTGTAGTGGTTAGCACTGTCGCCTCACAGCAAGAAGGTTCTGGGTTCGAGTTCAGTGGTTGACGAGGGCCTTTCTGTGCAGAGTTTGCATGTTCTCCCCGTGTCCGCGTGGGTTTCCTCCGGGTGCTCCGGTTTCCCCCACAGTCCAAAGACATGCAGGTTAGGCTAATTGGTGGCTCTAAATTGACTGTAGGTGTGAATGTGAGTGTGAATGGTTATTTGTCTCTATGTGTCAGCCCTGTGATGACCTGGCGACTTGTCCAGGGTGTACCCCACCTCTCGCCTGTAGTCAGCTGGGATAGGCTCCAGCTTGCCTGCGACCCTGCACAGGATAAGCGGTTATGGATAATGAATAGATGGATAGTAACAACTCATTCATAGGGACAGTTACAGACAGATGCTCTACATACTCTAATGCTAATAATAAGCCCATATAAAACATGGCTTTATTTAACAATTAAAAAAAGCATAATATTTGATATGGTGAACCTTTATGTAAGAAGAATTTTTTAACATTTAGAGAATGAGTCTCTCGTGTCAGACTTTTGTAATGCTTAGGAAGTTTTTCTGCAGCAGGAAAGACTTATTAACCTCAGAAAATAGGAAAAAAGGAGGCTGGTGGGTGACTGACTGTTTAACCTTTATAACAAATCTAATTGTCTTACATACATTCTACAACATTTATGTTTAAGGATGAATGGTTAAAAAGTATAACATGCTGTCCATAAGAGTTAATAAGTGTGGTTTTGGTATAAGAAGAAATGAAAAACATTTTGAGACGTGCTGTTAATTCAGGCTAGTAATGGCCCGGCACAAAGCATCACACCACTCTGCTGTTGATTATTTTCCTATAGCAAAACCCCATCCTGTTTTATTCCTTACTTAAACATTTAATGAGTGATGTAAATATAAATGTGTAACAGATCATGTACTCTAGTGCATAATGGAATTATTTTGATAGTAAAAAGTATATTTATCAGTAATTTTGTTATAACTGTATCTTCCCATAATGTAATTTGAAAATTGCATCAAGTGAGATGTTTATACATTGAGAAGATTTCAAAGTCATGATTAAACACAGATGTGGCTGTGATGAATTACAGATCCACAAGAGAAATTGGATTAAGGGTGAGAGTAAGTGTAAAGTGCAACTTTAATTTCACTATGGCAAGATTTAAAACAAAAAACGAAAGTTCGTTCATGACCTTTGGAGTACTGTTATTATAAAACTGACTTGCTTTGGACATGCTTAATGAGATCCCTGCAGCTGAAACTATGAAAACAAGTCCACAAAGATGTAATACAGTATGGTTCCTTGCAATTATATATTTTCCCTTCTTTTTCCTTCATTTTCATAGTGCACATTTTGAGGTTGCATTATCTGATCCAGTGACCTTGCTTTTGATTAAATCACTATAGATCCTATAGTGCAAGACATTTAAATTTTATATTTCGGTTTTGGGCAAGATTGCTTCAACATGTCATTAATAACACAATTGCACTGTTACCTGTTTAAATAAATGTAAGATTGCTGTACCACTCCTGGAAATTATGAATATAAATAACCCCATTTACCAAGAGCACTTTAGCAAGCTGTCTCTGCTTTCTACTGTTTTATTTTACTCTGCAGCCTGTGTGGCAGTAAGATTAATGTCTTCAGTGTCATAAGCGATATGTGCACCTCATCATAGATAAGGCTCTCCCAGGGGGTTGAGGAAAAAGCCAATTTCATGCATCATCAGTCATATCTAAATGGTTATGCAAGAATAGACTGAAAAAATAAAGATATTTTATCTTTTAAAAATGATTTAAAAACAATAATAACATTATAATTATAATTTCATGGATAGCAATGCATTTGCAGACAAAATAAAATGCAATAACATAAAAATTTTTTAGTTTTTTGTTTTTTTTACTCGATGTAGATATTCAAATAGTGAAAGAAGTAAAGATAAAAATTTTGACATTTAACAAGATAACTCCCTGACCTTCATGAACAAATAAAATATATCACAGACATACACTCACTGAGCACTTTATTAGGAACACCTGTACACCTACCTACTCATTCATGCAACGATTTAATCAGCTAATCATGTGGCAGTAATATAATGCATAATCTCATGCAGAGATGAGCCAGAAGCTCCAGGTAATGTTTACATCAACCATCAGAATGAGGAAAAACATGTGACCTCAGTGATTTTGACCGTTGCATGATTGTTGGTGGCAGACGGGCTGGTTTAAGTATTTTTATGATTGCTGATGTCCTAGCATTTTCACACATAACAGTCTCTAGAGTTTATTCATAATGGGGCAATAAAGAAAAAAACATCCAGTGAGCAGCAGTTCTATGGAGGGAAACATCTTGTTGAGAGGTGGAAGTGACCAGACTTGTTTGAGCTGACAAAGTCTACAGTATCTCAGACAACCACTCTGTCGTCGTCAGCAGCTGTCCATCACAAGTGATGATGACTGCTTCATTAGGATATGCAGAAACGCAGATGGGCTGCAAGGCCCGCACCAGAGCGACAGAGCTGCCCGCAGCGGTGGCACGAACGACCCGGCCGAGCCACTACAGAATATCTGGCCTCGTGAGCTCTCGTATATTCTCCTCTCCTAACAAAGCACCTTGCA
Organism: Neoarius graeffei; assembly: GCF_027579695.1. Lineage (NCBI taxonomy): Eukaryota > Metazoa > Chordata > Actinopteri > Siluriformes > Ariidae > Neoarius > Neoarius graeffei. The sequence goes on from NC_083575.1 coordinate 52,707,299, forward strand.
CAGTAAGGTAAGACAAACGATGTCATGCCCCCATCGTGTTGTCTCCCTGGACCTTCAGACCTGATGCCAAGTGGTGCACAAAAGTGCCACAAACCTGGCAGGTATGGAAGTTGCCCCACAGTAACAACTGACTTGCCGAGTGATACTATCCATTGGCCATTTGAGTTGCTCTTCCGCATGCCATCTGGTGGTGTGCCACTGACCCTGTTGGGTTCATCTGCCACATTGCACCAAAAAGCGCCCTGCTGCCAGCAACTTATTGGCTATGCACTATTTAACCCATAGCTGAAACCCAGGCAAGTGCTACCACTCCGGGTCAGAGTGGACCTGGGAGCAATGGTGATTAACTTTTCCCAATACGCAAGTCCTCCCAGACCTGAGACTCGCCACCGGTTGCAGTTTAAAGTACACTGCAAAAAACTGAAAACTGAATTTGAGGAGAAAATTACTGAATACCAGTGAAATTATCTTGCTGCATGGAGAGATATTTTTACTTGGTAAGACATCTTAGAATAAGTTGGTTGCAATCTAGAACAAGTTTAATAATCTCAGAATTGTTGCATTCTTCTAATAGGAAATGCTAGATCGTTTCAATTATTTTCAAGATATTTTCACTTGCTAAGATATCATTTTTTGCAGTGTATAACCCAAATAACCACTCTGTACAATTGTGGTGAACAGAAAAGCATCTCAGAATGCACAGCACATCAAACCTTAAAGAAGATGGGCGACAACAGCAGAAGTTCATGTCAAATTCCACTTCTGTCAGCCAAGAACAGAAAGCTGAGGCTGCAGTGGTCACAGACTCACCAAAACTAGACAGCTAAAGACTGGAAAAACATAGCCTGATCTGATGAATCTTGATTTCTGCTGAGGCACACAGATGATCGTCAGAATTTGGCGCCAACAGTATGAATCCATAAACCCAACCTGCCTTGTATCAACAGTCCAGACTGGTGGAGGTGATGTAATGGTGTAGGGAATGTTTTCTTCACATACTTCTGACCCATTAATACCAATCAATCATGGCCTGAATGCCACAGTCCATTTGAGTATTGTTACTGACCATGTGCATCCCTTCATGGCCACAATTTACCATCTTCTAATGGCTACTTCCAGCATGATAATGCACCATATCACAAAACAAAAGTCTCATCCTGGTTTCATGAACATCACAATGAGTTGAATGATCTTCAGTGGTTTTCCCAGTCAACAATCTGAATCCAGTAGAACACCTTTGGGATGTGGTAGAACGGGAAATTCGCAGGATGAAATTAAACCTGAAAAATCTGCAGGACTTGCATGACATAATCATGTCAACATGGACCAGAATGTCAAAGAAATGTTTCCAACATTTTGTGGAATCCATGCCATGAAGAATTGGGGTTGTTTTGAGAGCAAAGGAAGGCCCTACTCAGTATTAGTATAGTGTTCCTAATAAAGTGTTCAGTGAGTGTACATCTCCTGGAGAACTAGTAAGGAACTACCAATTAAATGATTATCACATCATCATGTCAAATGCTCTCTTACCTGCCTATTAAAGCAGTGTTTCTTAACTGGTGGGTCGCGACCCAAAAGTGGGTCGTGGAGGGGTCCTGGGTGGGTCGCGAAACTGTGGTGTAAAAAAAATGCTAATTCATTGATTCACTAAAAAAACCGTGCAACTTTTTTCTGCGACAATTTACAACTCTTATTTTGACAGACGATTCCAGCTCCGTGTCATCTGTTGCCATAGACGCAGAATGTTTATGCGACATAACATGCGTGCTAGTCATTTGAGTGGTGAACAACATGTCGAAACGACGGTACGACCCCGAATATTTGAAATATGGATTTAGTTGTGTTGAGGACAAAATGGTGCAGAAACCCATCTGTGTGGTATGTAGTGAGACACTTGCACATGAGAGCATGAAGCCGTCGAAACTGAAACGTCACCTGGACACAAAACACCCGACGGTCAAAGATAAACCAGTTGAGTATTTTGAAAGACGGCGCCAAGAACTGAGGGCTTCGCAAATGCGCCTAACAGCAACATGCTCCACACAAGTGCAGGCACTCCGTGCGTCTTACCACGTAGCTCATCGGATAGCGAAGGCCAAGAAACCTCACACCATAGCAGAAGACCTCATCTTACCTGCTGCTATGGATATGGTCAGGGAGATGGTCAATGAAGCAGCGGCAAATAAGTTGAAAACAATACCGCTATCGAATGGTACTATAAGTAAGCGCATTGAAGACATGTCTGAGAACATAAAAGAACAGGTAACAAGTCGTATCCAGACAAGCACCCACTTCGCATTGCAAATGGATGAATCCACAGATATCGCCAATCATGCGATATTACTCGTTTATGTGAGACACGTTTGGGAAGGAGACATACAAGAACAGTTTCTCTGCAGCCGAGATCTGCCCACCACAACAACTGCAGATGAAATTTTCAACTCAGTGGATTTGTACTTGGGCTCAGTGGGTTTGACCTGGGGCAACTGCGTTGGGATCACGACTGATGGTGCAGCCTGTATGACAGGCAGGCATTCGGGAGTGGTGAAGAGAATACTTGAGAGGGCACCGAATGCAACCTGGAACCACTGTTTTCTCCATCGGGAGGCACTAGCAGCAAAAGACATGGTGCCAGCGCTTGATTGCACACTGAAAGATGTGGTTAAAGTGGTCAATCATATTAAGCACAGTGGGAAGAATAGTCGGTGTTTCAAAACACTTTGTATGGACCTGGGCGTTGAGCACCTACAGGTGCTGTATCACTTGGAAATTCGCTGGCTGTCGAGAGGAAAGGTTTTGACCAGATTTTAGGAACTTAAAGCAGAACTAGCGGCATTCCTCTCTCAGACCAACTTGCCCTATGCTGAGCTGTTTGACAGCAAACTGTGGCTCGCCAAAGTTGCATATCTTGTCGATGTGTTCGAGCACCTGAACACACTGAATTTGTCTTTGCAAGGGAAGGGACATAGTAAGTTCGAGCAGTCTGAAAAAGTCAGTGCGTTTAAAAGGAAGCTCGCATTGTGGGAAACCAGAGTACCCAAAGACAGGCTTGACATGTTCCCCAACACCTGTCAAGAGACACTTCAGCTGGATAGCGTCACGGACAAAAATGCTCTGAAGAGCACCATCTCTGCACATCTCAACAAACTGCAAACGCGGTTTAATGACTACTTCCCGGAGAGTGCACAGAGCAGAGAGGAAGAATGGGTGCGTGATCCCTTTGAAACCGACGTTGAAAACGCTGCGCTGCCAAGTGAGGAAGAGAACCAGCTGATCGAACTGTCGTGTGACCAGTCAATGAAAACAAAATTCAGCAAAGTCACTATGTGTCAGTTCTGGTGCAGTGTGACAGCTGAGTATTCCACGTTGGCAAGCTGGGCAATTAAAATCTTATTGCCCTTCAGCACCACCTATCTTTGTGAAAGTGGCTTCTCCACTCTTGTCCAACTGAAATCAAAACAGAGGAACAGGTTGGACACTGAACACGATCTACGAGTTGCTCTGTCTACCATCCTACCTGATTTTGAAGCCCTGGTACTTAGTAAAAAACATCCCCAACTCTCTCATTAAAGGTGTTCCTCATTGTACAGGCATACACGGCATACGTGAGAATATAGGCAAGTGTTATTTTGCTAATTGTTGCGTTCATACTTGCTATTCATTACAAACCAGAATGGGAATCTTCCCAACCCTGTATTGAAAGCCTAATACCTGGTCTTTTTAATGTCAAGAAATAGTTGTTGTAGCTCAAATTCATGTTGCAATGTTCATACAGCCTACTGTGTTAAATGTATAAAGTTAACGTCTTGATTAAATGAATTAAAAATGTAAATGTTTTGCCTATGTTTATTGATCAGACATACAGCATATAATAGCCATGCAGATGCAAACACAGGTATAATAATAATAATAATAATAATAATAATAATAATAATAATAATAATAATAATGTTATTATTACATATTATGGTTATATTTTGAGAATTACATTAAATTGACTTGAACGCTAAAAAAATTGGGTCGCGACCTAATGACCACGGAAAATTGTGGGTCCCAAGACTGTTCCAGTTAAGAACCACTGTATTAAAGAACTTCTAGTTGATTCATGTAGCCTACTCATCCACATTAGTAACTACAATATAAATATTTTTATCACTTATTATTACAAACGGGCGACACGGTGGTGTAGTGGTTAGCGCTGTCGCCTCACAACAAGAAGGTCCGGGTTCGAGCCCGGTGGCTGGCGAGGGCCTTTCTGTGTGGAGTTTGCATGTTCTCCCCGTGTCTGCGTGGGTTTCCTCTGGGTGCTCCGGTTTCCCCCACAGTCCAAAGACATGCAGGTTAGGCTAACTGGTGACTCTAAATTGACCGTAGGTGTGAATGTGAGTGTGGAATGGTTGTCTGTGTCTATGTGTCAGCCCTGTGATGACCTGGCGACTTGTCCAGGGTGTACCCCGCCTTTCACCCGTAGTCAGCTGGGATAGGCTCCAGCTTGCCTGCGACCCTGTAGATGGATAAAGCGGCTAGAGATAATGAGATGAGATGAGATTATTACAAACATAAAAATGCATTTTCAGAGGAGACAGAGGTCAACACATCCTGTATTCACCATTGCCACTTCTGAGCTCTCTTTGAATCTTTGTAAGTGGCACTATGAACTAATTTGCTCATTGGCCAACAAATGAGAGTCAAGCTAAAACACTAGTGTCTAGTAGACTACATTTCATCCCTCCCACCCTTCTTTTCTGCAAAAGTAAATGTGTCAGTGTTTTTTCTGGTTAATCAACAATCACATAAGAGATGGCTCGCATAAATGCATGTCTTACTTCCATAGACTTTGCAGTATCTTTTCCAAATGAGTCAGTAACTTGTATATATTAGATTTGTATATGTTAGACAATGAATGACGTATTACTGCATCTAGCTCTCAGTGCTCCAGAAGATACTGTATATTTGAGCTTTGAGTTGTTTACATTTCATCAAATACTGTAGTGTGCAGCTTACCTAATTAAAATAAGCAAAATTAAACAGCATGAACATGCTGTTTGAATATTCTGTGTTGTATTTCCTATCTTCAAATAAGTGATTGTGAATATGAGTATACTTTACAAGTTGGAGTATAATATCCTGTACTCTCCATACCAAAATATCCCAGTTGTTATAGCCATATACAATACATAGTATATCCCATAGACCTCTGACCTTTCTTTCATCTTTAGATCAACATAAATGATGGTCCACTGAACTGATACCAGTAAAGAACAAATAGACAGGGTTCACAGCTGGAGATACACACTATGCTGGCATAGGACCAAAGACCTGCTCTGGGTGGGAGAGTAAATGAATCTCATCTGACTCACATTGATACCAGATACAGGGGAGAAAATCCAAAATGTCTGGGTGCCTCTGTGCTCTGCCAAGTATTTCTAAAAACAAATGTCATAGGATAAAACAATGATAAATAAAACATGATTTTTGTGACTAATTGAAATGGTCAAGTTGTCTTTTTACTATGAAGTAGTGAAGATAAAATCCTTGGCATCTCTCAAGTTCAGTGTTTGTCAAACTAATCCTATGGGACAACTTGCAATCTGCATTTTTATTTTCTCCCAGCTTCCATCACATCTGCATTGGAATGTGTTCGTGATTGCTCGATTGGTGTGTTGGAAGATGGTAAAGAGGAAAAATATGGACTTGCTCAAGGTCACTGAAGGACAATTTGGATATCACTGGATCTAGTTAGTATTCTGCACTTGTTTATGGCTGGTTCAGATGCCTGCTGTTTGGGTCAGGAAAACACACACACACACACACACACACACACATACACTGTACCTGAAGTAATAATGCATGATTTAAAGCCAGGCTGAAAACAATGCTGGCCTTGTGTTTCTAAGGAGATTTACATTTTTTCTCTCAACAGGAGTCAAGGTACCAACCATAAACCGAAGGACAGTTTTTTCCCCAAGCCAATTCAATACAGATTTAACTGCCTTTACCTTTACCTCATACTGTGGTTTCCAAGAGGCCTCGATGGGTTACTTCTACAAAGGTTTTTGAGTACACAGCATTTCCACATGCTAAGTAATGTCTAAACCCATTAACTCATATACAATGATTACACTTTACACATGTTGAAGGAGGAGATTGAATGAATTCATTCATCCTCAGTAAGTGCTTTACCTTGTTCGGGGTAGGTGTGGATCCAGAGCCAACACTGGGCACAAGGAAAGTGACCCCTAGGATGGGGTATCAGTCCATCACAGGGCACCATGCATACACACATTCACAAGCAATTTAGTGCAGCCGATCCACCTACCTGCATGTTTTTGGACAGTGAGAGGAAATCAAAGAACCCTGAGGAAATCCACATGAACATGGGTAGAACAGATGAAACTTTACATAGAGAGTAACCCAAGCTCAGGACCGAACCAATGACCCTGGAGCTGTGACACAGCAATGCTACCCAGTGCACCACTGTGCTGCCCAGGGGAAGTTTTGTAATATCAATTCCATACAAGCCATTAACTTTAAATATGCACTGCTGTGCAAAAGTATACACACCCAATTTTTTTTAGTATAAACTTTGTTGTAGATTTTTATTTTATGACATATAAATTATTGAGTCAGTACAAAAACATTTTAGATTCCAAACATTATTTATGCAGCACAAACTTAAATGCTATTGAACAATGTTTGTATGTCAGTACAGAAAACAGCATATTACATAAGAGAGCACTTTACAGACATATATATATATATATATATATATATATATATATATATATATATATATATATATATATATATATATATATATATATATGCAAGAACAACTGTCTAGTTCTGTAAGATGTTCAATAAAACTTACAGCTCATTTCCTTATAAAACTGCACAAATTGTACCTGACTACTATTTTTTTAAGCAAAGGGTCATCACACCAAATATTATCTTTGTTTCATTCATTACTGTTTACTGCTTTTTATAGTATTTTTTTAATGTAGAAACATTTAATTTTGGTAGTTTTGAAGGTAAAGCTCAACAGCATGTCTTTGTCTGTGCCTTAGACTTTTTCACAGTACTGTATATCAACATACAATTTGCACATATATTGCACAAATCTCACTTCATGTAAATATGATCAAGACTCCTTTTACTGCACTGTCTGAACCACTGTTTATCCCATTCTTGCCCAATATCTTGGACAATGTTACACAAATACCATACAAGTCAGCAGAAGCTCTATGTTTATATAGTGGTGCTTGAAAGTTTGTAAACCCTTTAGAATTTTCTATATTTCTGCATAAATATGACTTAAAACATCATCAGATTTTCACACAAGTCCTAAAAGTAGATAAAGAGAACCCAGTTAAACAAATGAGACAAAAATATTATACTTGGTCATTTATTTATTAAGGAAAATGATCCAATATTACATATCTGTGAGTGGCAAAAGTATGTGAACCTTTGCTTTCAGTCTCTGGTGTGACCCCTTGTGCAGCAATAACTGCACCTAAACATTTCTGGTAACTGTTGATCAGTCCTGCACACCGGCTTGGAGGAATTTTAGCCCATTCCTCCGTACAGAACAGCTTCAACTCTGGGATGTTGGTGGGTTTCCTCACATGAACTGCTCGCTTCAGGTCCTTCCACAACATTTTAGTTGGATTAAGGTCAGGACTTTGACTTGGCCATTCTAAAACATTAATTTTATTCTTCTTTAACCATTCTTTGGTAGAACGACTTGTGTGCTTAGGGTTGTTGTCTTGCTGCATGACCCACCTTCTCTCGAGATTCAGTTCATGGACAGATGTCCTGACATTTTCCTTTAGAATTCACTGGTGTAATTCAGAATTCATTGTTCTATCAATGATGGCAAGCCATCCTGGCCCAGACGCAACAAAACAGGCACAAACTATGATACTACCACCATCATGTTTCACAGATGGGATAAGGTTCTTATGCTGGAATGCAGTGGTTTCCTTTCTCCAAACATAACGCTTCTCATTTAAACCAAAAAGTTCTATTTTGGTCTCATCCATCCACAAGACATTTTTCCAATAGTCTTCTGGTTGTCCATGCGATCTTTAGTAAACTGCAGATGAGCAGCAATGTTCTTTTCAGAGAGCAGTGGCTTTCTCCTTGCAACCCTGCCATGCACACCATTGTTGTTCAGTGTTCTCCTGATGGGGGACTCATGAACATTAACATTAGCCAATGTGAGAGAGGCCTTCAGTTGCTTAGAAGTTACCCTGGGGTCCTTTGTGGCCTCGCCAACTATTACACGCCTTGCTCTTGGAGTGATCTTTGTTGGTCGACCACTCCAGGGGAGGGTAACAATGGTCCTGAATTTCCTCCATTCATACACAATCTGTCTGACTGTGGATTGGTGGAGTCCAAACTCTTTACAGATGGTTTAGTAACCTTTTCCAGCCTGATGAGCATCAACAACACTTTTTCTGAGGTCCTCAGAAATCTCCTCTGTTTGTGCCATGATACACCTCCACAAACATGTGTTGTGAAGATCAGACTTCGATAGATCCCTGTTCTTTAAATAAAACAGGGTGCCCATAAATAAATATGTATTTATTTCTACATAAATATCGAAAATTCTAAAGGGTTCACAAACCTTCAAGCACCACTCTGTGTGTGTGTGTGTGTGTGTGTGTGTGTGTGTGTGTGTGTGTGTGTGTGTGTGTGTGTGTGTGTGTGTGTGTAAAATTAAAAAAATCTACTGCGGCATCCATGAGAACATGCAAACAAAGAGTTTCATTGTAGAAAAATCTTGTGCATGACAATGACAAATCTTGAATCTGGAATTATATTGTTTATATTGTCCTGTTCCCTTTTTTTTTTGTCTAATGATGCTGTAATGGTTTTAATCTTTCATAATATAATGTGAAGGAGAGAGGGTGTGCATGTGTAACCTCTGACATGGGCGTCTTTATGCTGCTAGATGTGGTGTCTGAACATCTGCCTCATGGCAGAACTGGTGTCTTTACATGTTTGTATGTATGGCAGGGCTGCACTGCCTACCATTAATCATTTCATTTAGACCAGCTTATCAGCCAGACATGTTAGGGTTGCTCATTGCACATCCTGTTCAGGAGAAATATAACTGCTACTGTACTCTGTCATGAGCATTTTTTGATTAATAGCTTAAATTTGTGCAAAGGTCACTTATCCCTCAACAGCTCTGAGACAAACAATTTCTTATGTACGGGAAATACCTTAATGCACTATTTGTGTGTGCATTTATGGTTTATCCCCAGGAGAGAGTGTGGTCTTACCCGCAATCCTGGCTAACACAAAAAAACAGGTAATCCTCAACTATTTTTCCAGACTTTTATCCCTTACCTTGAAAGGAAGTGGAATGTGTTTGAAACCAGCAGGCGTGGTCAGTGTGGAGGTTTCAGCTATTTTATTAGGCAGATTAATAGGAAAAGCTTCCCCTTGTAGCCATTTTACGGCACCCTAATGCTTAAAGATTATCAGCCATGAGTCCATGCTGCCATGGTTATGCTACCTATACACACAGCCACAGCTTTGAGCTCCTTTTACCTGTGGAATAGTATTACTCCAATTGGTATGTTAAAGGAATACTAAAAAGGAGCAGAACTTTGGATTTGGCAATGGGTAGCTCAGTTTTGTGGGTTGTGGTGGAGCATGTATGCAGAATTCTTGGCATCTCTACAGCTGCAGGTAGGATTAATTGAATAATAGATCAAATCGAATACCAAAAGCACTGTATTATGCTGCCCATCTTTGAACGACTCACTATAACAAATCTTTATGGAGTATAACTGCTTGTTTTTAAATGTGTTCAAAAGGGAACATGATTAGATGCAATTACATGCTGTTCAGAGTGTTTTACAATGTCCAAGAAACAAGATCATTGAAAACCAAATGGATGTGCTTTTCAGTAGATTTGTGATTTTCTTTTCGAAAGCAAAGACTTCCACAGACAGATCCCATTATGGGCAACATGACACCAATTAAGGAACCATACACACATTCTTTAAACACATAGCTAGCTGTGAATTTGAGTTTACCACATGCTGCTCTTCCACTGACATTTTCTTTTCATTATACCTCTTCTACAAACATTACACTACCGCAAATGGCTACTTTAAATCATGAAAAGGAACGGATGTCTCCCAAAACTATCTCACAGAAGATTTCATTGTTTAACTGTTCCCGGAGGAGGACATGATTTAAATGCTCCTCTCAAATAATCTCAAACATGTTTAAAGAAACATGTCTTTTGACTTAATTGTTTATGACCATTAGCAGTCATAAATCAGTTTGTTAAAAAATCTATTCGCAAACAAGTCTTGTTTTTAAATCTTTTACCACCTGACTGAGTCAGCGACTATTCAGGGATATCTATTCATAGAAATTTTCTTCTATTTCATTGTGTTTTGTCTTATCTCTTATGTATTTGCTCCCTTTTTGTTTTAAGAGATGAGTTAGTTGATTATTTTCCAGTAGACACACAGGATTTAGTTTTTCTGTGCAGCTTTTCCCCTGTTATGTACAGTGCCTTGAAAAAGTATTCATACCCCTTGAACTTTTTCACATTTTTCCACCTTACAACCACGAACTTAAAAGTTTTTTATTGAGATTTTATGTGATAGACCAACACAGAGTAGCACATAATTGTGAAGTGAAATGAAAATGATAAATGGTCTTCAAAATTTTAAACAAATAAAAATCTGAAAAATGTGGTGTGCATTAGTATTCATCCCCCTGTACTCTGATACCTCTAAATACAATCCAGTGCAATCAATTGCCTTCAGAAGTCATCTAATTAGTTAATAGAGTCCTACTGTGTGTAATTTACTCTCAGCATAAATACACTTGTTCTGTGAAGGCCTCAGTGGTTTGTTAGAGAACACTGAAGAACAAACAGCATCATGAAGACCAGAGAACTCACCAGACATGTCAGGGATAAAGTTCTGGAGAAGTTTAAAGCAGAGTTACAGTAGGTTACAAAAAAATATCCCAAGCTCTGAACATCTCAAGAAGCACTGTTCAATCCATCATTCAAAAATGGAAAAAGTATGGCACAACTGCAAACCTACCAAGACATGGCTGTCCACCTAAACTGACAGAGCGAGCAAGGAGAGCACTGGTCAGAGAAGCAGCCAAGAGGCTCATGATCACTCTGGAGGAGCTGCAGAAATCCACAGCTCAGGTGGGAGAATCTGTGCACAGGACAACTATAAGTCATACACTCCACAAATCTGGCCTTTTTGGAAGAGTGGCAAGAAGAAAGCCATTGTTGAAAGACAGGCATAAGAAGTCCCATTTGCAGTTTGCCAGAAGCCATGTAGGGGACACAGCAAACATGTGGAAGAAGGTGCTTTGGTCATATGAGACCAAAGTTGAACTTTTTGGCCTAAATGCAAAGCGCTATGTGTGGCGGAAAACTAACACTGCTCATCACCCTGCACACACCATCCCCACTGTGAAACATGGTGGTGGCAGCATCATGCTATGGGGATGCTTTTCTTCAGCAGGGACAGGGAAGCTGGTCAGAGTTAATGGGAAGATGGATGGAGCTAAATACAGGGCAATCCTGGAAGAAAACCTGTTGGAGGCTGCAAAAGACCTGAGACTGGGAAGGAGATTCACCTTCCAGCAAGACAATGACCCTAAACGTACAGCCAGAGGTACAATGGAATGGTTTAGATCAAATAATATTCATGTGTTAGAATGGCCCAGTCAAAGTCCAGACCTAAATCCCATTGAGCATCTGTGGCAAGACTTGAAAATTGCTGTTCACAGACGCTCTCCATCCAATCTGGCTGAGCTTGAGCTATTTTGCAAAGAAGAATGGGCAAAAATTTCAGTGTCTAGATGTGCAAAGCTGGTAGAGACATACCACAAAAGACTTGCAGCTGTAATTGCAGAAAAAGGTGGCTCTACAAAGTATTGACGCAGGGGGGCTGAATACTAATGCACATCACATTTTTCAGATTTTTATTTGTTTAAAATTTTGAAGCCCATTTATCATTTTCATTTCACTTCACAATTATGTGCTGCTCTGTGTTGGTCTAGCACATAAAATCTCAATAAAAAACTTTTAAGTTAATGGTTGTAAGGTGGAAAAATGTGAAAAAGTTCAAGGGGTATGAATACTTTTTCAAGGCACTGTATTCCTTGTATGCTTGTTGGTTTAGCTGTGTGATTGCTATTGCTTTGAGTTGCTTTATGAGTCTCGTTTATTTCCCCTGTAGTGTAGTGAAAAACTACTTTACATGCTGATTGAGCTCACTTTTTCTTTCACTTAAGACTACTGCTGGTGAAAGTGTTGGAGGTAATGTGTGTAATGGGTGTTGGAGTCTCCTACACTACATTACAGATAAACCGTGACTCCTACAACTGACTCCTGGGGTAGGAGTCAAGAATACGTTACAACACAGGGTTACATGCATTTTAAAAATCACCTATTATAATAAATTTTCTTTCTATTTGTCTGTTATATGCCTGAGAACCAACTGTTTACCTTGTCCATCCTCTTAACAATGATTCATGCAGATGGAACACATTTTATCTGCTGTATTTACACACATAATACTATAGCCCACATAGAAAACATTATTTTTATTCTTTTTTGTTCACCAGTCAATAAAAAAACATGGATTCTTAAATTGTCAAGGGACTGCTGAAGTCACATATTTTAATAAGGGCAAAAAGTGTAGTGTCATCAAAGTGGATTGAAAACACTGGTTCCATGCACCAGTCCTCACACACTTTAATTACTGAATGTTCAGTTGATGTGATCAGGATATGAAGAAGATGGTAAGCTGGAACTGAATTGCAAACCGTTCAGCGATCCTGCTGTGTTATCCTGTTTGCTGTCTCCAAATTCGCACAGTTTACACAAATTTCATGTAGAATTCATTATCTAGGCAAATGAAATATAAAACAAGAAAATACAAAATGTGAGCCGCCTTGTACTGTTGGACTTTTCGTCATTTAGGTATAGTGGAGGGGCTGCACGGTGGTGTAGTGGTTAGCGCTGTCGCCTCACAGCAAGAAGGTCCGGGTTCGAGCCCCGTGGCCGGCGAGGGCCTTTCTGTGCGGAGTTTGCATGTTGTCCGCATGGGTTTCCTCCGGGTGCTCCGGTTTCCCCCACAGTCCAAAGACATGCAGGTTAGGTTAACTGGTGACTCTAAATTGACCGTAGGTGTGAATGTGAGTGTGAATGGTTGTCTGTGTCTATGTGTCAGCCCTGTGATGACCTAGCGACTTGTCCAGGGTGTACCCCGCCTTTCACCCGTAGTCAGCTGGAAGAGGCTCCAGAACAGGATAAAGCGGCTGGAGATAATGAGATGAGATGGGTATAGTGGAAAGAAGAAAGAGCATGGAGAGGCCTGGTGGTAGAAACATGCCCTCTTATCCTTCAGGAACTGCTTTACTGTGGTCATAGTGGATCCAGAGCCTATCCCAGGAACACTGGGTCTGAGGCAGAATATAAACCCTGGATGGGATACTGCTCCATTGCACGCACCATGCATACAGTCATCCACACACTCGTTTACACATAGATGCAATTTAGCATAACCAGTATACTTACCACTATATTTTTGGGAGATGGGAGAAACACAGAGACAATATTCCAGACTGAACCAGGGTCAAGCTGTGGAGCTGGAGCTGTGAGACAGGAATGCTACCTGCTACACCAGAACCACACCTCCTCTCAATTTCACCCATTTACCTCAGTATTATCAAGTACCTCTTGATAAATATTATAAATTGAGGAAAATCCTAGAGCAAATCTGTAGCTGCCCCAAAACTTGGTTCTCCACAAAACTTGGCTACGCAGCATGGTTGAGTAGGAAACTACTGTCCAGTGAGGATTTTAGTCAGGATGTTTTTTTTTTTCCAAAACTCATTTTGCTTTATTACAACTTCCATTTATTCTCTTGGACATAAATATAATTAATGGGACCACAGACCTTGACTCGCTGATAATGGGATCCCAAAATACTTGTAAAATTGTGGAGCTGCAGCCTTTTCCACCATCTTCCTGTGCAACAAGCTTCCTTAACAGTCATGCACACTGTGTACTACATTCCAGCAATAATCTGTTGAATTCAATCCTGTTCAATCCTGACCTTACAGGACTTGAGTTGCTGTAATGAAAATAAATGAATGGTTATGAAACGATCACGTGAGGGCAAGGTGTGATGGTGCTGTGCCAAGGCATGATGGTGGAGAATATTTATGTAATTATTTGTGACACAGAATGTTAGCTTTTCCTCACCCTTGGTCTAAAATCTGTAGCCCTGATGTTCAATGCATTGGGCTGGTTCATGTAATTCACAACAACATGAAATCATGTGGAGTGAGGTAATGACATTCTATACATTTCCTGCACAAATAGCATTCACATGATCATATTCTTTTAGCCAATACAGGACCATTCTCAATGCAATTTGGTCTTGAGAAATCCCACTCACTACCTAACATGATAGCTACCAACTAGGGAGGGTAAGCGGTCACATGTTTCCATCCAAGACATGCGAAGCCAGCGACCACATCTTTTCTATCTGCTGTTCATGCTGCATCACAGGGCAGCATAACAACAGCAAGAGAACACATTCAGAGGACACTGCTGTCTGCCCTCTTCTGCATGCATGAGTTCACAGACACCTGTGATTGGCTAGTGTCACTCTGATTTACAGGGGAGAGAGAATAATTCTGTAGCAAAGGGGAGTCCCATATACGATTCGTACATTGGGGGAGTGCCTGTTAGAGAGCGCACTTGTCCTGGGCCATCGACATAGTGAGGTAGGGTGGCCAGTTCCTTTCCTCGCCGCCTTTAACTTCCCCAGTGTTTCCACCAGGTCCCCATTCACTGCTGGGTGGACAGGGAGCGAGCCCCAGATCCCCGTCGAGCCGAGGCTCGAACCAGGGACTGTTCACTTAGCGGTCAAGCGCTCTAACCACTTGGCCACCTGCGCTCCAATAATTCTGTGTTTGACCTCAGAAATTGGAACTTAGAACATGAAATTACAGTATGTTATTATCTACCTTCATGCATTTGAGCTACAAAGTGGGGGGGGGGGGCAGACATGGATGCTCCATGTTCATATTTCATTACCAATGAGTTGGCCAGCTAACTGTGATGACTGATGTATATTTGCCTCCTCAAAACAGTGAACTGCATAGTCAGTGTTATTGATTTAATAAGATATGTTGATTGATCTAAAGCAAATATTAGTGTAAGAGTACTGTTGATGTAGTGAGCAGCCATGTTGATTTGATGTCACTTGCTGAACTTGGGGTTGAGGAGACCATCCCACCCAGAGAGCAGGGTCAACTTTGTTCTCTTACGTAACTGTGGAGTCTTTGCGATTCATACTTGCTATCTTGCAGCAACTGATTTTTCATTCTCCTGCTATTATCTTTGCATTTTTTATGGCTCAAATAGATAGTTCGGTGGACAGAAGTGGTGAAGTTTAAAAATATATATATACATGTAGAAAGTAAATGCAGAACTTCTCAACAGGGAATCATCTTCTTTTGCATTAGACTTTAACTTAATCATTCTCATCTTTGGCTCTATTCCGACTTCAGTTACTTGCCTTGACATATCAGCACACTAGGAAGCATTAGATCATTTCTCCATTGCAGATTTCTTAGTAATTTCCTACAAAATATAGTCACACCAGTATGACTGCAATGATGGCAGATTTGGCGTGCTGGGAATTTTCCTAGTAGCCTAATCTGCTCCTGTAATGCATTGCACCAAAATATGTGGAAGGAGTATCAGTATCTTCAGACAATAGGAATGTGGTAATTTAATCAGCTGGTTAGTTAGTATAGCAATCAGAATTTAAAACTTCATGAAAGGGTTAAGAAGAGAAAAGGAGAAAGAATGAGGAAAGGAAAGGCATTGTGGAACAGCCAAGTGCTCAAAAATTATACAGATGAAATAGATTTAAAGTAAGTAGACTGTCTAGGTTCCAAGTATTTTTAATAATGTTGAAAATTTGGAGAAAAAGGAAATGCCACTAATTTTGCTCCATAGCATAGCCTACTGCACCATCTAGCTGTTATCTATCATATCTACAACCGAGTGCTTTGTTCTAAAGCCCAAGTTTGCAATGTTATGCAATGTGTAATTTAGTGATGCATGAAGAAACAATGGCCTTGCAAACTAATTACAAACAATTACTTATCAGAACTGCCACCCTGTGCAGATTAATATAATGCGCGTACATTTTCACAGTGATTTATACATTGCATGTATCCTGGCATGTTCTTGATTACAGGAGCATACGTCATGGAATAAACAGGACAAACTTTCTCAGTCCAGATATTTCAACATTTCTTCTAAACAACAAAATCCCAGATAAACCATCCCTGAAGTGAATGACAGAAACAGAAAATGTCTGACATACAATGAAGGAACCCACCCACTCTTCTACTCAGCGTGTCTTGCATTTTAATACCAGATGCATTTTCAAAGCCTGTGACAGTGTGTTTATGAAAGGAAGCATGCAGGCATGGAAACATACAGTAGTGTCCAAAAGTCTGAGAGCACAAGTGAAAATGCTTCTATTTTACATCCTTTTCTAATTTAATACAACAACTTTTATTAGAAATTATATTATTGACAACAACTTGAGTGAACAGTTGAAACTTTGGAATATTTACATGAATTTCAGTGTTTCTTAGTATGTGGTACGTCTCCCTTTTTTGCTTTAATGACAGTGTGCACTAGAGTTGGCATGGGCTCCACAAGTTTGTGCAAAACCTTATGATCCATTTTAGATCAAATCCATCTGTCAGTAATGGTGTTGTGAGTCAAAACTCTAACCGAACTACAAACGTGGCTTACCAAGACTATAATGCCCAAAGTTCACAGCCCCCCCAACAGCATGTGGTGGCAGACTCCCCAAACACATGAAAGAAGATTCTCTGGTCAGATGAGACTAAAATTGAACTTTTTGGCCATCATGGGAAATGCCATGTGTGGCACAAACCCATCATGTCCCATCACCCTGAGAACACCATTCCTACAGTGAAGCATGGTGGTGGCAGTATCATGCTGTGGGGATACTTTTCATCTGCAGGGACCGAAAAGCTAGTCAGGACTGAAGGAAAGATGGATGACACTAAATACAGGGTAATTCTGGAGGAAAACCTGTTTGAGTCAGCCAGAGGTTTGAGACTGGGATGAAGGTTCATGTTCCAGCAGGACAATGACCCTAAATATGCTGCTAAAGCTATACTGGAGTGGTTTAAAGGGAAACATTTAAATGTCTTGGAATGGCCTAATCAAAGCCCAGACCTCAATCCAACTAAGAATTTGTGGCATAACTTGAAGATTGCTGTATACCAATGCAACCCATCTAACTTGAAGAATTTGGAGCAGTTTGGCCTTGAGGAATGGGCAAAAATCCCAGTGGCTAGATGTGCTCAACTAATAGAGACATACTCCAAGAGACTTGCAGCTGTAATTGCAGCAAAAGGTGGCTCTACAAAGTATTGACTTTGGGGGTGAATACCTATGCACACTCCAGATTTCTGTTTTTTCATCGTAATTATTGTTTGTGTCACAATAAAAAAAAATTGCACCTTTAAAGTGGTAGGCATGTTGTGTAAACCAAATGGTGCTCACCCCCAAAAAATGCATTTTAATTCCAATCTTGTAATGCACAAAACAAGACAAACACCAAGAGGGATGGATACTTGTGGAAGACACTGTAGTCTGGCAATGTGAGCTTAGACCATGATAGTTTTATTAAGCTGATATTTACACCAATTTTAGAGAGAAGAACAGCTCTGAAGGAGTGTGCCAAATATGTGACTTTGCAGAAACAACAATTGATCAATCTTTCCACAAATCAGGAGCTTAAAGATTCATCTGAATGGGTATAACATCAGTCTAGTTAGTTATGGAGTAGGTCTCTGAAGAGCCTGAAAACATGGACCTGGTGAGCAAATCTTGATCTGTATGTGAAATCTGCCAGACTGGTATCTTATGCTTCTGTTCTAATAATTACATTTTTGTGATGCATACAGGTCACTCCTCTCACTGTCTGTTAAACAATATCCCTGTCGGACCAGGCAGAAATGGTGAGAGATAGTACTGAATTGTTCTTCTGTACAATGCTCATTTTTCCAGTGAGAGTTTGAATAATAAAGATATGTTTCAAATAAATTACTGAAATGCAAGTATCCAAGTATTTCTTTACTTCAAGCTCTTTCGATTACTTTCAAGAGCATTACTTTGAAAATTGCCTGTGTTTTTTAGGACATTTTTGGGAAGTGAGGATATGTTAGCTGGTCCTCACTTCTTCAACGGGCTGTTTGAGGGTTAAAGGGCATAATCTGGACCAATTTCGGGGGGGGGGTTCATATGAAAGAATGTCCCTTTACACACTCATCCAGAAGGGTAATTTTGCACAAGGCCATCTGTCTACAGCAGAAAAAAATAAAATAACAAAACACGTCTGGAAAAATCCTAAGGGAGTCTGGAGCCAGATTCGTGACGTTATCCACGGAAGCACCAGCAGGCTGCGCGAGCTTTGCACGGTTTCAGTGCACAGCCTGTGTAGACCAAGCGCTCCCATTTCTCTCTCACTGTCTGGTCTTTTGGGAAACGATGAGTACTAATCCCGTCAAGATTGGTGTTGCTACATCCTCCTACGATACATCTGTTAACCATTTTAATAATTACGCGATAACGTTGAAGAAATTTGCAAAAAACCACCAGGTCGTTTACTCATAAACAAACCAGCGCTGACGTAGGATTCAGAGGGAGGCGTCCCACAGATGACATCATGAAAATCAATGTT
This sequence comes from Neoarius graeffei, assembly GCF_027579695.1. Taxonomy (NCBI): domain Eukaryota; kingdom Metazoa; phylum Chordata; class Actinopteri; order Siluriformes; family Ariidae; genus Neoarius; species Neoarius graeffei. The sequence goes on from NC_083575.1 coordinate 52,726,120, forward strand.
TCCCAGGAAATTCAAATGCAAAGTTTTTTCAGAGGCGGACCAATTCGCCTCAAATGGCTTGATTTCAACTGAATTTTTCTGGTATTGCGCAAGGTAAAAAAATTGCAGAGAATGCAGAATGTTACAGATTTTTGACCAAAGTTTAATATAAAATAGGAGAATTACATTGATCTTGCTCCTGAATTTACCCGTGATATGCCCTTTAAGACTTAGTTTTAGGGTTCAGGGTAGAATTAGGTTTAGATTAGAGTTCGGGTAAGAGTTGGGGCATAGTGGTTATGCATTTGGTTGTGATGGTTAGGGGGTGGCACAGTGGTGTAGTGGTTAGCACTGTCGTCTCTCAGCAAGAAGGTTCTGGGTTCGAGCCCAGTGGCTGACAGGGACCTTTCTATGTGGAGTTCGCATGTTCTCCCCGTGTCTGTGTGGGTTTCCTCTGGGTGCTCCGGTTTCCCCCATAGTCCAAATACATGCAGGTTAAGCTAATTGGTGGCTCTAAATTGACCATAGGTGTGAATGATTGTTTGTCTCTATGTGTTAGCCCTGTGATGATCTGGTGACTTGTCCAGGGTGTACCCTGCCTCTCACCCATAGTAAGCTGGGATAGGCTCCAGCTTGCCCGTGACCCTGTACCAATAGGGATATTGTTGCAGTAAGGGACTAGGGAATACATTATGTCAGTGAGTGTCACCACAAAGAAAGAAGTACAAGAGTGTGTGTGTGTGTGTGTGTGTGTGTACAACAGTGCATTATCAGCCTTTGACTAGACTGAACACTACCCATTAAAATCTGTTCTAGATTTTCATATACTTTCATGTCTTGTTTATTCTCTTGGTTTTGAGTTGCTGTTGTGTATGTATTCCCTTTCATTTCTCTCCAAGTGTTTCAGCATGACTCTTGAGTTTATATTATCTATCACTTTTGGAATTCATGTACTCTTCCTCCTTTGTCATCACACTTGAGCCATACTGTCCTTCTTGTCACTTTGAGGGTTAGAAAATCAGTGCGACTCATTTTATTAGCTTCCATTTTTGGTAGCTGAACAAAGACTTTTTTTTTTCCAATTTGAATTCACACTTAAACATCTGTTCTCAGTGGAGTTCTCATGAGCCCAGTGAATTAGTATATAGAGAAAACATCCATCCATCCATCCATCCATCCATTATCTGTAGCCGCTTATCCTGTTCCACAGGGTTGCAGGCAAGCTGGAGCCTATCCTAACTGACTATGGGTGAAAGGCGGGGTACACCCTGGACAAGTCGCCAGGTTATTGCAGGGATAGAGAAAACAAGACTAAATAAATAAATACATACATACATATCCCAGATTTTTAATGTCTTCTCAGCCTTTTTGGACTCCACTGTATTTTAATTTCAGCTGAAACCATTTAGTCGAAATTCAGGCAATTAGTTGGAAAACATCTGAATTAGATTAAATGATACCAATTTTATTCAACTGGATCAGATCTTCAGCAGTAAAATTACAGTCTGAAAGCTATGAATATTTTATTTGTAACATTGAACTTTAATACTGATCTGCATAAACAGGACCTAAATGGTCATTTGATTGAAAACAAAATGTTGGCCTCTTTGACTCAGTATTGTATTGCATAAACAATACAAAGAGCACCCACTGCATTTCTTTTTCTTTTATTTGTCTCAGTAAATCTAAATGTGCATGTGTTTATGTTTGCAGCATTTCTATTATATTTCAGTATAACTGTAATGTCTAAGGGTGGCATGGTGGTCCAGAAGGTTAACATTGCCACTTTACTAGGTTCCTGGTTCGACCCCGAGCTCTTTTTGTTGTTTGTGTGGAGTTCCACATTCATGGATTTCCTCCAGATTCATTGGTTTCCTCCCACTGTCTAAAGGCATGCCAGGTGGACTGACTACTCTAAACTGCCCTGAGGTGTGAGTGAGTGTGTGAACATACATGGTGTCCTGAGATGGGCTGGTGTCCCATCAGGGTGTATTTCAACACCTCACAGCCAGTTTGGCAAGGATAAGCGACCCTGTAGAACAGGACAAAGTGGCTAGAGATAATGAGATGAGATAATAATAATAATAATTTATGGCTATTATTGCTATTATGGGGCGGCACGGTGGTGTAGTGGTTAGCGCTGTCGCCTCACAGCAAGAAGGTCTGGGTTCGAGCCCCGTGGCCGGCGAGGGCCTTTCTGTGCAGAGTTTGCATGTTCTCCCCGTGTCCGCGTGGGTTTCCTCCGGGTGCTCCGGTTTCCCCCACAGTCCAAAGACATGCAGGTTAGGTTAACTGGTGACTCTAAATTGACCATAGGTGTGAATGTGAGTGTGAATGGTTGTCTGTGTCTATGTGTCAGCCCTGTGATGACCTGGTGGCTTGTCCAGGGTGTACCCCGCCTTTCGCCTGTAGTCAGCTGGGATGAGATGAGATATTGCTGTTATTAAATAGTACACTCTAAAAAATAAAGGTGCTTCAGTGGTTCTTCAAATCTCTGGATGGTTCCACGGAGAGTCAAAACTCTGTGATGAACCATTACATTATGTGGAAGGTTCTTCACATTGGAAATGGTTCTTCAGAGCCTGGCATTCTCTTACCATTTGCTGGTCAATGCACATAGGCTATGTTTACACAAATCTGTCTTCACTGCTCAAACCAATGGTTTAAATGGTTCTTTAAAGAACTGTTGCATGAACGGTTCTTTGAAGCCCTGAAAAAAGGTTCTTCTATGGCATCGCCCTGAAGAACCGGTACTGGCCCCATTATTTTTTAGAGTGTAGGAGGCTGTAGAAAAATGTTATGCTCTCCAGTTGTGTGTCAAATCTGACATCTAGTGGTAATAAAAAAAAAATCTCATGTATTAAGGCCAATTTATAAGCACTGACGTTCAATAAGAATCTTTTATAAAATAAAATTGAAAACATTTTCCAGCATTATGTGGTATATGTAGCACTTTCCTGAATACTTATTATTTATTGCAATTATGGCAATATTCCAGTCTGGAGTTTGCATGTTCTACCAGTACCTGCGTGGGTTTCCGCCAGGTGCTCTGGTTTCCTCCCATGCAGATTAGGTCAACTGTTTTTTTTTTTTTTTTCTAAATTAGCTATAGGTGTGAATTTGCATGTGAAAGGCTGTCTGTCTCTCTGTGTTAGCCCTGCAACTGGCAAGCTGTTCAGGGTGTACCCCACCTCTGGCTCAGTGTCAGCTGGGATTGGCTCCAGATCACCTGCCACCCACAATGGATAAGTGGGATGGAGAATGAATGAATGAATGAATGAATGAATGAATTAATTAATTAATTCAATATGCATTCAGTTATCTCATCTCATTATCTCTAGCTGCTTTATCCTGTTCTACAGGGTCGCAGGCAAGCTGGAGCCTATCCCAGCTGACTATGGGCGAAAGGCGGGGTACACCCTGGACAAGTCGCCAGGTCATCACAGGGCTGACACATAGACACAGACAACCATTCACACTCACATTCACACCTACGGTCAATTTAGAGTCACCAGTTAACCTAACCTGCATGTCTTTGGACTGTGGGGGAAACCGGAGCACCCGGAGGAAACCCATGTGGACACGGGGAGAACATGCAAACTCCGCACAGAAAGGCCCTCGTCGGCCACGGGGCTCGAACCTGGACCTTTTTGCTGTGAGGCGACAGCGTTAACCACTACACCACCGTGCCGCCTGCATTCAGTTATAGAAGGGAAATTATTTACAATCACATTATCCAGTATCACCCAGATGAGGATGGGTTCCCTTTTGAGTCTGGTTCAATGTTTCTACCTCATATAATCTCAGGGCCACCATCACCTCTGGCTTGCTCGTTAAGGGAAAATTTATACATTTAATTTTTTTGTGACAATGTCCAGTTAAAAGTACTATACAGGTAGTCGTCGACTTATGACCTATGCGACTTACGACCGATCGACTTTACGACCGTCTGGTTATGACTGGCAAGTGTTTCCCAGCTGAGCTAGCTGAGCATACGACAGTTTCCGCCCCAGCTCCCGGCAGCGCCTCTCGCCGTGTACAACAGTTTCCGCCCCAGCTCCAGGCACATGCGCAGTCTCTCTCGCGCTCCCTCGCACACTCCGTCATACAGTTTCCGCCCCAGCTCCTGGTTTATGAAACAAGCAAATGCTCCCGCCAGCCCGAGCGCTGCAACAGCTGATGATGACATAGACGACCCACAGCCAAGCACCAGTGATGTCAGTGGTCACTAAATTTTGTATTTTGCTATGTTTTACATTTGTATTTTGGAATGTTTCAAACTAAAATGTTTTCTATTTTTCACACCTGCATTTCGTATTTTTTGTTTTGCACATATTAAACGAATTGTCCTGTATGCAGTGTAGTATGCAGTGTTTGACTTAAACCAAATAATGAGCCAAGGTAATGAAATAAGAAAATGTTGATAAAATAAGACTTTAAGATGATTACAATATCATTACACATCACAATATACTTACGTTCATTTAACATAGGCCGACTTACGACCAGATCGGTTTACGACCGGTCAGTCGTAACCAAACGCAGTCGTAAGTCGACGACTACCTGTACAAAGAAATTGTGTTAAAGCTGACATTTACTGTATAAGTGAGAAGTATTAGTCAATCCTACATACATAAATATACACAACAGCAAATGAAGAAGTAGCCACATTAATATTTGTGTGTGTATTGAGTCTAAATTTCCTTACGTCAGTGTTGTTGTCTGATGTTTATAATTTTGACCATATTCCTATTAAAAAATGAAATGAGTCTCCATCTTATTTTATATGATCTTCTTTCATAAACATACCATATATTTTGAGTCAAACAGAATACCTTAAAATCTTGATTATTTCATCCGTCTGGACTTGCCTCGAAAACTAAAAAGGTCTGCATGAATGGAAAGGAGAAATATTTGAGAACCACAAAAAAAAAAACATGCTTGCTGGAACAAGCCAGGATTAGACCCAAAAGAATGCAGATATGATTGCTGATTTGATAAAGGTTTATGTTTTAGAAATAAGAATTAGGTTATAAAGTCTAGTATATTATGAAGCCTGTAATTCTTCTTTGCTATTTTTGTACAAGTGATTTTATATCCCTACATTATTAAAAATCATTTTGGTTCTTGCTTTCTAAAGGGTCTCTTCAGCTGGAATGATGCTTTTTGAAATGACATATTTCATTGATGCTTTTTTGGTGACATGAGAAGTATTAGACAGTCCTACATACATAAAGATACCCACTAGCAAATGAAGAAGTAGCCACATTAATATTTGTGTGCGTATTGACTCTAAATTTCCTTACGTCAGTGTTGTGTGCTGTGGGAGTGGAAACACTGCATCAGACAGACTTCTATAGCCTGGCTGTCTACCTCCTGTAAGTATTCCCATTACTTGAATCAGCATTCTGCAGAAATTTGTGAATAACAAAAATGGTATATACAACTGACAAATTAAAGGAAGATGCAACATAAAGTGTCTTAGGCCCTGTCCACACGGCAATGGATTCAGGTGAATCTGATAAAATTGTTTATCGTTTCGGCCTGGCGTCCACACGGCACCGGCGTTTTGGGTGCCCCAAAACGAAATCTTTTGAGAACGGGTTCCAGAGTGGAAAAATCTGGCAACGGCACTGTTGCGAAGTCGTTTGGATGAGTAGAACGGATTTGTTTACGATGACGTCACAACCACATGACTGTCAGTGCTTCACGCCGGGTAGAAGTGTAACGAACTCGATGCGAGTTGTCAACAAATCCTATAACTTGGTTCATGAAACGCGCTTACAAAATATTTTCACTGCTTTCCAAAAACAAAAACAATCCCGCCAGCAAAAATAGGGGAAAAAAAAGGAGCGATCTCACCTCTTCAGATGTTGGTTTAAGTCAGACAATACATTCCTCAAAAAGGGCGTAGAAGAACAAAGTAATCCATCAACGTGTAGCATTCAATTTATTCCGGACCATTAAAGAATTCTGGAGGATATCAGAATGTTGGCGTACCGGCTTCCATCTACCCCCATTCATTCCTCTTTCCGCGTCTTTCGTTTTACGCTACTGATTAATAATCAAAACTTTATGTGGCTGATGCTACAGAAGAAGGGGGTTATGCACATGCGTCTACTTCTTCTATTGTTCTGGTGTCTCCGATGGGACCGTCTTACAGCGCACGTAGAGGTGTGGCATGTGTATTGCATCGTTTTCAGCAAGCGTTGCATTGCCATATGTACCTGATATTTTACTGATCCGTTGCCCATGTGGACGCGATATTTAAAAAAAAAATCTCTTTGCCATTGTCGTGTGAATGTAGCCTTAGTAAAATGTCTGGTCACCACATTCCTCCAGAGCAGCATTAATGCACAATGGCATAGATTTTACAAGTATCTGGAACTGTACTGGAGAGATGTTTTAATGCCAGTGGTGGAGAGCAATGTCCAACACATCACTCCAAAATCTCCCAAAGGTGCTCAGCTGGATTGAGATCTGCACACTGTGAAGTCCATAATCATATGAGTTACATAATTTTCTTATCAAACCATTCGGTGAGCCCTTGTGGCCTCTGGACAGGAATGTGTCATCCTGGAAGAGACCACTCCCATCAGAATAGAAATGTTTTATAATAAGACAGAAATATGAGTCAGAATTGGGCAATTCCACACAAATGTCAACGATATCATGGAAAAATAAATCAGTAAGGGCCGGGAACCCATTTCCCTGTATTTAAACTTTCTGCTTGAAATATAGAGATACATCAAATATATGGAGTACTGGTTCAGACGTTTCACAACCATAATGTCAGTTTTTTCATAACATATACCCAAAACAAGAAATATTTTCAAATGTGCTTTTGGTGTTCATTCAAGTATCTTTCCTGTTATACCTATGATGTTTTCTGCAAGTTTCTAGCAAATGTGTATTCACAAAAGTTTGATAATTTAATTTTGCATCCATAACACAGATAAATTCCTATGTATTTGAAACATGAGAATGAATACATGAATTTTTAAGATTTGTCTGCATTGTTGCCCAATAACGTTGTATTCATTTGCAATGATCCTCTTTCTGAGGGAACAAGTTGACCTATATATGTCACCAAAATTCCCCTAAAGCAGAACAGAACCACTGGACTTCCTCACTGTGTAAGGTTTTCCTTTCATTTCTGACCAGTCTGTATGTCACATCCAGAAGCTATGAATATTGTATATGGATTAGGATGTATGTGTTCTTATGGGGTAACATTTCATGAGGCAACTATTGCCGACCATGATCACTTTTAGCAACCATACATGATGTATGTTGGGTTTGGCTTGGGTTTCTGAGCAACCTGTGTTTCAGGGCATTCAAGTTTGCCTTCATGGTGTGGAATATGCTGGGAGCCTTGCCGTATCACACATATAAAAAGATAGAAGACTAAACCAACAGAGACTAATATAGATATATTTAGGTATGGGCTAAAAGTGGAGCTCCTGATGAGTGTATGAGTAAAATATTTGCAAGGGCACAAAATCGACCTGAACAGAATAATAATATTATAGTATATGAACCATCGAATTGTGTAGTGTAGTGTATTTCATGTCAGTAAATTGCTGCATTGTCTTGTGACAGTGATACCAATAATGACATACACATTGCAGTTACGAATACATATTTATTCCTTTCTTTGACACCACATGCCAGGCATCAGAAACAACACCATGACATTTATTATGGTGTGACTCTGCTGGGTGCCTGGTGGACAGCAGTGAACCACTGCGATCACTTTACATCATTACTATATAGTTATGATTGAATATTATTGGAAAAAACAACCTACTGGAAAACATACTCCTCAAACGAATGCAATATATGAAATTCAAGGGTTAGAGCTGCAATCTTGATATTTCAAACTTGACATGTCAGATGGTTGTCTGGTTATAACTGTTACGTAACTGTCCAACAAGCTAGTGGACGAATAAAACTGTTTAAACTAGTTTTATATGAAACAGTCATGAACATTTTCTGTAAAATTTTTCAGTAAATAATCCCATGTTATTTTTTTAAAAGTACATTAAAAATAACCAATCTGTCTTATGTAAATAAAGGTACAAATTTTGTTGTCAAGTGTTTGAGATACGTTGCCTTACACTTATAATCAGGTTCCCTGTGGTGGTACATGTATGTCATTCGTACGGATGGACGTATGTTGTACTGTCCGAAAAGCCATCAAAAATCAGATCAATGCATTACCATTTTCTCTTAAGTATGGAACTTTGCTCCGCTATAAGTTTTTATACAACAGTTATTTCCGGTCCACTAATTTGATTGCCCAAGCAGCGTTCCAAGAATGCCAACATTTCACTGTGTGTGTCACTCCACTTTTTTGTGTTCAGCAGGTAAAATTCCACTTCCTAATTCGAAAGAGTTGCTAAAGTAGTGTTCGTGGCATCGTCAGCAGACATGGCAAACAATCTTTTTCAGTAATATAACTTTGACTTAAACTCAGATGAAGATTAAAAGGAAGAAGAGATGGCAGTTTCACCAGAAACACCTTTAACAAGAATGTACAAATCAATGTGAGTTAGCTAGCCAGCTAGCCAATGGGTTATAAAGTAACTGTGGCTTCTTCAAGATCTATTTCCGCTAGTGGAGCAAAAATAAACAGAACATTTGGCCTTGTTGTGTCCAAAATATCACTTACTTGATATTAATTTCTTACTTATAGAACTATTGTATAAAAGAAATATCATACTTGAGGTCATGCTGATGTACTGAATATTAGCGCAACTGTGATTAGTGATTATGGCGTCGTGTTTATGACCTGACACAGCTGTACTGATATTCAGTGCAACAGCACTCCCTTTCATGTGGCATTGCTTGAATATTGCTTGCATTCTATCTAATGCCTTACTGGATGCTGAGGGAGCAGGGGAAATATAATGTAATTATATTTGTAAAATAATGTAAATAATGTAAAAATAATGTAAACACCTTCAATGCCAATCAAGACTTGTTGTCTGGTGTTTATAATTTGAACCATATTCCTATTAAAAAAATGAAATAAGTCTCCATCTTATTTCACATGACCTTGTTTCATAAGCATACCATATATTTTGAGTCAAACAGAATACCTTAAAATCTTGATTATTTCATCTGTCTGGACTTGCCTCGAAAATTAAAAAGGTCTGCAATGAATGGAAAGTAGAAATATTTGAGAACCACAAAAAAAAGCAAAGCATGCCTGCTGGAACATGCCAGGATTAGACCCGAAATAACATAGATGTGATTACTGATTTGATAAAGGTTTATGTTTTAGAAATAAGAATACATAGGTTATAAAGTCAAGTAAGCTTGTAATTCCTCTTTGCTGCTTATGTACAAGTGATTTTATATCCCTACATTATTAAAAATCATTTTGGTTCTTGCTTTCTAAAGGGTCTCTTCAGCTGGAATGATGCTTTTAGAAATGACATATTTCCTTGATGCTTTTTTGGTGACATGGCTTCAGTAAGTCCTAAATCTTTTAGCAGTAGCAAAAAAATTCACTTATGCATTATGTTATTATAATAATATACTGTTTACTTACAACCCCGATTCCAAAAAAATTGGGACAAAGTACAAATTGTAAAAATAAAAACGGAATGCAATAATTTACAAATCTCAAAAACTGACATTGTATTCACAATAGAACATAGACAACATATCAAATGTCGAAAGTGAGACATTTTGAAATTTCATGCCAAATATTGGCTCATTTGAAATTTCATGACAGCAACACATCTCAAAAAAGTTGGGACAGGGGCAATAAGAGGCTGGGAAAGTTAAAGGTACAAAAAAGGAACAGCTGGAGGACCAAATTGCAACTCATTAGGTCAATTGGCAATAGGTCATTAACATGACTGGGTATTAAAAGAGCATCTTGGAGTGGCAGCGGCTCTCAGAAGTAAAGATGGGAAGAGGATCACCAATCCCCCTGATTCTGCGCCGACAAATAGTGGAGCAATATCAGAAAGGAGTTCGACAGTGTAAAATTGCAAAGAGTTTGAACATATCATCATCTACAGTGCATAATATCATCAAAAGATTCAGAGAATCTGGAAGAATCTCTGTGCGTAAGGGTCAAGGCCGGAAAACCATACTGGGTGCCCGTGATCTTCAGGCCCTTAGATGGCACTGCATCACATACAGGCATGCTTCTGTATTGGAAATCACAAAATGGGCTCAGGAATATTTCCAGAGAACATTATCTGTGAACACAATTCACCGTGCCATCCGCCGTTGCCAGCTAAAACTCTATAGTTCAAAGAAGAAGCCGTATCTAAACATGATCTAGAAGCGCAGATGTCTTCTCTGGGCCAAGGCTCATTTAAAATGGACTGTGGCAAAGTGGAAAACTGTTCTGTGGTCAGACGAATCAAAATTTGAAGTTCTTTATGGAAATCAGGGACGCCGTGTCATTCGGACTAAAGAGGAGAAGGATGACCCAAGTTGTTATCAGCGCTCAGTTCAGAAGCCTGCATCTCTGATGGTATGGGGTTGCATTAGTGCGTGTGGCATGGGCAGCTTACACATCTGGAAAGACACCATCAATGCTGAAAGGTATATCCAGGTTCTAGAGTAACATATGCTCCCATCCAGATGACGTCTCTTTCAGGGAAGACCTTGCATTTTCCAACATGACAATGCCAAACCACATACTGCATCAATTACAGCATCATGGCTGCGTAGAAGAAGGGTCTGGGTGCTGAACTGGCCAGCCTGCAGTCCAGATCTTTCACCCATAGAAAACATTTGGCGCATCATAAAATAGAAGATATGACAAAAAAGACCCAAGACAGTTGAGCAACTAGAATCCTACATTAGACAAGAATGGGTTAACATTCCTATCCCTAAACTTGAGCAACTTGTCTCCTCAGTCCCCAGATGTTTACAGACTGTTGTAAAGAGAAAAGGGGATGTCTCACAGTGGTAAACATGGCCTTGTCTCAACTTTTTTGAGATGTGTTGTTGTCATGAAATTTAAAATCACCTAATTTTTCTCTTTAAATGATACATTTTCTCAGTTTAAACATTTGATATGTCATCTATGTTCTATTCTGAATAAAATATGGAATTTTGAAACTTCCACATCATTGCATTCCGTTTTTATTTACAATTTGTACTTTGTCCCAACTTTTTTGGAATCGGGGTTGTAGTAAACTTTATTGCCATTGGCCTTTCTCTGAAATGTCATGTTCAATTTATTGCAGGTATCCAGTTACTTCTAAATTCTTTGTCATGTGGAGAAAAATGGCTAACGTTGGAGGCTTCCAAAAATTCCTCTACTACACCGTTATGTCCGTGATGTGTTTTCTGCATCCAGTGTTAGTTTGGCATGCTGTCATACCAGGTACAGTGTCTGTTTGTTCACTGTTAAAGCCATTAGACTTGTGGTTGTCATTCTTTTAAAATGATTTGCCACCAGTCAGACTGGCAAATCAAAGTATTCAGGATAACAATAATATCCAAGGACTTAAAATTATACTATAAATTGTATCACTTTGACATACTCTTACTAGACAGTTCTGCTAGCTGAGTGACTAAAATCATATGGTTACTTCACTACACAGTGCACTAACCATTTAAAACTGCAGGATTAGATTGTTTGATTAATTTTTTTTAACAATTCAGTGTTATTTTTATAGTGCTTTCAACAATAGGCATTGTCACAAAACAGCTTTACAGGAGTCTGGATATAAATTTAGATTCCTAATGAGCAAGCCAGAAGTGACAATAGCCAGGAAATACTGCCTCAACCAGACTCACAGGGCAATCCATACTCTTCTTAGTGACAGCAGATGTACAGTAAATCATTTTTAGTAGACCATTTTAGACATGCAGAGTCAAACACTGTGCTGAAAGGATGTTCAGTATAAGCTTATTTTGAATAAGAGTCCTACAATGACCACAGGATTCCAGCAAATTGTAGCTGGTCCACTATTATGGAAATAGATTGAAGTCTTTATCACTCTTTAGGGACTATGCTGCTACTGACCGGACTGCTGAACTTTATATTGAGCAGAAAGAAAAAGACAATTCCTCCCAAAGAATCCAGGGAATCTTATGGCGACTCGACTGTGTGCATCACTGAGCTGGAGGAACCTGAACAAATCTTTTCCTTCGACCACATTATTTATGGCAAGAGAGGCTCTTATCTACCCAACAACAGCAGAATGAACAACTCCTCTGATTGCTCTCAGGCCATGCTCAGACCAGATCATTCCACACAAAACATTTACAATCCACTGAACAAAGATGACCAAAGAAGCATGCACTTCACAAAGAGTTTTAAAGAAGATGACACTGAGATGGAGGAGCTTGGCATAGATCCAGACGAGACCACCTCAGATAAAGCACCAATGATAAGAATGTGAGGTGGAGGCTGTGGGAAAGGGAACAGCACTCTGTAAATATTAAAGATTATTATCCAACAAGAGGGGCAGCATGGTGGTGTAGTGGTTAGCACTGTCGCCTCACAGCAAGAAGGTCCTGGGTTCGAGCCCATTGGCCGGCGAGGGCCTTTCTGTGTGGAGTTTGCATGTTCTCCCCATGTCCGCATGGGTTTCCTCCGGGTGCTCCGGTTTCCCCCACAGTCCAAAGACATGCAGGGTAGGTTAATTGGTGGCTCTAAATTGACCATAGGTGTGAATGCGAGCGTGAATGGTTGTCTGTGTCTGTGTCTGTGTTAGCGATGACCTGGCAACTTGTCCAGGGTGTACCCCGCCTCTCGCCCATAGTCAGCTGGGATAGGCTCCAGCTTGCCTGCAACCCTGTAGGACAGGATAAGCGGCTACAAATAATGGATGGATGGATGGATGGATGGATGGATGGATCCAATAAGAGTCATGCATTTACAAAAGTAATTATCAGTACTCTAGGTTGGAATGTGATTTTTTTTGTATTATTTTTTAAGATTAATGGAATCTACTGTGAAATCCCAGGAATGTTCAATTATTTTAATTTCATATGCAGATACATTCGCATACATTCTATTAAGAAATACCTACAGCTTGAATGAACATAAGGTGTACCGCGATTTCAAAACTCATCTCATCTCATTATCTCTAGCCACTTTATCCTGTTCTACAGGGTCGCAGGCAAGCTGGAGCCCATCCCAGCTGACTACGGGCGAAAGGCGGGGTACACCCTGGACAAGTTGCCAGGTCATCACAGGGCTGACACATAGACACAGACAACCATTCACACTCACATTCACACCTACGGTCAATTTAGAGTCACCAGTTAACCTAACCTGCATGTCTTTGGACTGTGGGGGAAACTGGAGCACCCGGAGGAAACCCACGCGGACATGGGGAGAACATGCAAACTCCACACAGAAAGGCCCTCGCCAGCCACGGGGCTCAAACCCGGACCTTCTTGCTGTGAGGCAACAGCGCTAACCACTACACCACGCTGCCGCCCCGATTTCAAAACTACCAATGAAAACTCTAGAGACTGAACCGCAGTTTCAGAGGAACCAGGTATATTTAAAATAACAGTTCACTGTATAATCAGTAGTCCTTCTGTAAATGTAAATTATGTACAATATGTTTTAGTCAAAGAAGATTAACTCTAAAGTATTTTTTAAATGATCAGCCTGTGGCCTCCAGAACAATTGCATCCTTCATAAAAATGAGCAAAACCTGTTGTATGAAATAAATATTACACACAATAATTCACTCAAATAAAAGGAGAAACTATTTATCTTAATCTTTACTTAAACTATCTTTGGTAGAATGTTTTATAATAATAATAATAATGCCAATAAAATGTTGACACCCTTAAGGAAATTGTTTAGATATACAGTACAGTACCAGTCAAAAGTTTGGACACACCTGCTAATTCAATGCTTTTATTTATTTTTATTCATTAAAAGACACTTCATGTCTTAGAGTAATGATGGATGTCGTTTCTCTTTACTTAGTTGAGCGGTTCTTGATATAATTTGGATTACTACAGTTGTAGAATATGGCTATTTACTGTATTTTTATTATTTACTATTTGAGCTCAAACATATTAAGAAGGCAAGAAATTGCGCTAATTAACTTTTGATGAGGTACGCCTGTTACTTGAAAAGTTTCAGGTGACTACCTCATGAAGCTGGTTAAGGTAATGCCAATAGTAGAAGAACAACTTTATTCATCACACGCTTGTGAAATTCCTCTCTGCATTTAACCCATCTGAAGCAGTGAACGCACACATTTGCACACACACATGTGAGCAATGAGCACACACACACACATACCCAGAGCAGTGGGCAGCCATGCTACCAGCACCTGAGGAGCAGTTGGGAGTTAGGTGCCTTGCTCAAGGGCACCTCAGCCCAAGGCCGTCCCATATTAACCTAACCACATGTCTTTGAACTGTGAGGGAAACCGGAGCACCCGGAGGAAACCCATGCAGACGTGGGGAGAACATGCAAACGCCACACACAGAAAGGCCCCCACCGGCCGCTGGGCTCTAACCCAGAACCTTCTTGCTGTGAGGCGACCATGCTAACCACTTACACCACTGTGCTGCCCATAGTGTGCAAAGTGTCATCAGGGTAAATGGTAGCTACTGTGAAGAATCTAAAATATCAAACATTTTGTTTTTTTTAAACATTTTTTTGTTTACCACATAATTCCATATATATTCCATATGTTGTTAGACAGTTTTGATGTCTTCAGTATTGTTCTATAATGTAGAAAATAGTCATAATACAGAAAAACATATGAATGAGCTGGTATCCAAACTTTTGACTGGTACTGTACTTTAAATATAGACAGATTTTCGTTATTATTCAAACTACTTTTTGGTCAGGCATACCATGAGCATGTTTGACAACAAAAGGAGAACGCATACATGGAAAAGCATCTAATACCCCACTATAAACTATTGTAAAGTGTGGTGGTGTATCACTGAATCATTGGGGCTGTTTTGTCACTGGGGGATCAAGGGCTCTTTTGAAGAATAATGGCATCAGCTAAATACCAGGTTATTTCAGCCAACCTTGGTCACTTCTGCCAGGAGGGTCAGACTTGGCCATAGATAGTTTCGATAAGACAATGAGCCAAACATACTTCAAATCAACATAGTCGTGGAAGACACAAAATCAATGTTTTACAATAATCATAGCAGTTTCTGTATTTGAACCCTACTGAAGTCATCAGTTTATTTGTAGAGCACTTTTAAAAACAGATATTGTCGCAAAGCAGTTTTACAAAAAAAAGACTTTAAACATATGAACTAGCATGTCCATATGTCCATATGAACTAATTTTCTCATCTCATCTCATTATCTCTAGCCACTTTATCCTGTTCTACAGGGTCGCAGGCAAGCTGGAGCCTATCCCAGCTGACTACGGGCGAAAGGCGGGGTACACCCTGGACAAGTCGCCAGGTCATCACAGGGCTGACACATAGACACAGACAACCATTCACACTCACATTCACACCTACGGTCAATTTAGAGTCACCAGTTAACCTAACCTGCATGTCTTTGGACTGTGGGGGAAACCGGAGCACCCGGAGGAAACCCACGCGGACACGGGGAGAACATGCAAACTCCACACAGAAAGGCCCTTGCCGGCCACAGGCCTCGAACCCGGACCTTCTTGCTGTGAGGCGGCAGCGCTAACCACTACACCACCGTGCCGCCCTGAACTAATTTTATCCTGAATAAATGTATTTATTCCTGATGAGCAAGCCTGTGGCAACAGTAGGAAGGAAAAACTTCTTCAGACAACACGAGGAAGAAACCTTGAAAGGAAGCAGACTCAAAAAGGAACCCATTCTCATTTTGGTGATAACAGATAGCGTGATTATAACTGTGTCCTATATAGTCACAAAGGACAACTGTGTAACCAGGAAAATCATTATAGTTTTAGCATTAAGTCTATTTTGCTGAAGTTATTAACTGTTCATTGATGGAGACTTGAGTGCAAAACTGTTCATGACACTGCAGTTCCAAAGTTATCATGTCAATTGTAGCCCTCAGTCATTACAGCAAAACTGTAAGTGTCCAGAGTCATCTTCTAAGGTGGGGTTTACATTAGACCGTATCAGCGGATCATCAGATTAATGTTTTTAAAACGATTAGTGTGCACACAGCAACACCAATACACAATTCACGTGCACACAGCAACGCCAATACACGGATACGCTCGGCTCCACAGGCATCCTCCGCTCCAAATCACTCCGCCCTGAACAGTGAGTGCCCTCTGGAGGGTGCGCACTCCGGCCCTGCACAGCTCACAGAGCGCGCGAGTGAAGTGCACAAGCAGTGATTCGGGACTGAGCCGCTGTGTGTGTGATCCCAGCGCATATCACTTACCACTTGCAAGTGGAAGGATGGCAAGCCTAAAGACAATCATAACTACACAATGGGCAGTATTTGCATCAGTATTTGCAGTATTTTCATACTTTTATACTCTTTAATGAAAGGTGATACAAGGCGGAAGTCCGCGCCGTTTTTCAGCAGTCACGTCACATGACCAACGCCAGCGAATCAGGAAGGTGGATGTCACAGTGACGTTGTCCAATGACGACGCCAGCTAGAGCTCAGCACCGCATATCCGCGTATCCACGTATTCTCAATGTTTACACAGCACCGGACCAGACATGATCTGGATTGAATACGTGGACCCTGGCGGATTCCCGTTTCCCGGCATTTCCAGGCATTTTAATGTAAACGGACAGTGCATCCGGGAAGAAAACGAGACAGATACAGTCTAATGTAAACTTGGCCTAAGTGTGTCTTTTGACTGTCTATATGGGGCCATCCTCCACAGGAGCAATGTGATGAGATCCAAACCAGAAGTAGGGCATCGGGATGGATCAGGCAAGTCCAAAGAGCAGGAGAGGTCAGCAACACTGATGTCTCAGGATTGACATGTAAATCGACAGAGAGAGACAGATGGAGGGAGAGATAGGGCGGGGGGAGTGAGACAGAGAGAAAACACAGGTTGTTAGGCACAGTATGCTTGTTGTCACCTAATGATTAAGAGCAGTATAAATTTTGCACTGAGTGCAAGCAGGAATTTTGGCAAGACTAACTATGACAGCATAACTAAAAGGGAGAGCCAGAAGGTAACACAGACATAAGGGAGCCCTGGGACATAAAGCAGCCAGCCACATCACTGTCAACAAAACTTGAAAATCTGTGGTCTGAATTGAAGGTCAAAGAAAGAGATTAAAATGTTTTGCATGGAGGAGTGAACCAAGATCATTCAACCTGTGTTTTCAACCTTGTTACACATGAAAGAAAGATATTCTCTCCAGGGCAGACATCATAGAATATTAATGGTAAGAGTACAGGCCTGAGTTTCTCAAAAGCATCGCGACACAAAGATCATCGTTAAATGGTAGAGCGAGCAGCACAATGAACACTCTCTCTCCTAGTTAAGATGCTCTTTGCGTTAAGAGGCTTTTGGGAACCCACCCCAGATCAGTTTAAACCACTGTTTTGTTGAAGTGATTGTTACTTAAAAAAATTTTTTTTTGGGGGGGGGGGGGGGGGGAGATGTTTGAATAAAATGCATGGTGGAGCTGCTGGTAGTGTTTCTGTCTCACAGCTCTAGGGTTTGATTCTGAGCTCAGGATATTGTCAGTGTGGAGTTTCCTTGCATTTTTTTCCATGTCCGTTTCCTCATGGTTCTTTCATTTCCTGTCACTGTCCAGAAACAAGTCAGTAGGCAGTGATGCTAAATTGCCTCTAGCTGGCATCCCATCAAAGGTATTTCAGCCCAGATACTTCAGTGTTCCTGAGAGTTTCCAGATTCGCCACAACTCTGAAGAGGATAAATCAGTTACTGAGATGAATGAATGAATGAAACTATATAATGTCAGTGTATTTTTGTGTTCAAAATATCACTGACTGCATGTAAATTTTTTGCTCATTTTCTTAAAGGCTGCCAATAATTCTTGAGGGTACTATATATGGACCGGCGAGTGGCCTAGTGGTTAGCGTGTTCGCCTCTCAATCGTGAGTTCTACTTATGGTCAGGTCATACCAAAGACCATCATAAAAATGTGTCTACTGCCATCTGGCAAGGCACGCTGCAATACAGATGCGAGTGGGAAGTCAAACTCTCGCGGTTACCAGAGGACTAGCCCCCCACTGTAACCCTAGCTAAGAGGCCGAGGGTTATGAAACGGAGATCAGCACCACCAAATGCGCCATGAATGGTGCGGGAAGGACTTTTATTTTATACTATATATGGTAAATACATATAGCATATTTCTATTAATCCATGACCCCAACTCCAAAAACCTTGGGACACTGTGTAAAATATAAATGAAAACAGAATGTGATGATTTGCAAACCATGGAATCATATATTGGCAGCATGGTGGTGTAGTTCTTAGCACTCTTGCCTCACAGCAAGAAGGTTCTGGGTTCGAGCCCAGTGGCCGACAGGGACCTTTCTATGTGGAGTTTGCATGCTCTCCCCATGTCTTCATGGGTTTCCTCCAGATGCTCTGGTTTCCCCCACAGTCCAAAGACATGCAGGTTAGGCTAATTGGTGGCTCTAAATTGACCGTAGGTGTGAATGTGAATGATTGCTTGTCTCTATGTGTCAGCCCTGTGATGACCTGGTGACTTATCCAGGGTGTACCCCGCCTCTTGCCCATAGTCAGCTGGGATAGGCTCCAGCTTGCCCGCAACCCTGCACAGGATAAGTCTCATCTCATCTCATTATCTCTAGCCGCTTTATCCTGTTCTACAGGGTCGCAGGCAAGCTGGAGCCTATCCCAGCTGACTACGGGCGAAAGGCGGGGTACACCCTGGACAAGTCGCCAGGTCATCACAGGGCTGCACAGGATAAGTGGTTACAGATAATGGATGGATGGATGGATGGATGGATGGATGGATGGATGGATGGAATCCTATATTTCATTGAAAATAGTACAAAGACAACATATCAAATGTTAAGACTGAGAAATCTTTTTTTTTCTTTTGAAAACTATATGCTCATTTCGAATTTAGTGCCAGCAACAAGTTTAAAAAAAGTTGGGACAGGCATATGTTTTGTATCACCTCTACTTTTAACAACACTGTTTAAATGTTTGGGAACTGAGGAGACCAGTTACTGTAGTTTTGAAAGAGAAATGTTGTACCATTTTTGCCTGATATACAATTTCAGTTGCCCAGCTGTTTGTGGTCTCCTTTGTCGTATTTTGCACTTCATCATATACCAAATATTTTCAATGGGAGAGAAGTCTGGACTGCAGGTGGGCCAGTTTAGCACTGCCAACATTGCCCAACTCTAATCCCTAATCTCTCTCATTTACATGAAGCATGTTAGATAAATAACTGTTAGTGTCAGCTGTGCTTTGAGAGCTGATCCTTGGAGAGATGAACCATGGTGATGCCAGGTGTGTTTCTGCCTGCAAGAAAAAAAGCCTCTGTTTTTTTTAACACTTGAAATGTAATATAGTGTTAGATTAGATGATGACTTACTGTCTTGCCCATCAAAATACTGTCACAGAGAATAACGTTCTATAGATAGGTCCATAATTATTTGCTCAGTGATAATTTTTGGACTTTTGCTTCTGTACACCATCACACTGGATTTGAAGCAAAGCAATCAAGATAATACTCACTGATTTGGAGAATGCTTGGAAAAAATGGGTGTTTAACATTTTAAATGTTGATTTTTCTTTTATTCTTGTGCTTGAACTGTTGTAATACTGCTCTTACTGATTCTTTTAAAGCAGTTCGCTCCTCACCCCTGTGGTTGTACACATGAGTCCATTAGGAGAGTGTTGCTTTAAGACAGTACTACCTACATTAAGGCTCCAAACATCAATAAAAATCTAATCTCTCTCTCTCTCTCTCTCTCTCTCTCTCTCTCTCTCTCTCTCTCTCTCTCTCTCTCTCTCTCTAAGCTAAAAAAAACTGCTGTCCAACCAGAAATATGCAATTGCTCTCAAAATGGAGAATGAAAGGGCAAATAAATTCTTGATGTGACAACAAGCTCTTGTTTATGGGTTGTTTTTTCTTAATATTTTAAATCAAGTCCCTTCAGTGCTGTCACTGTAATAATCTTATCCTTTCTGACAAAACTGGCTTTCCATGAGGGAAGTGTCTTGGCAGCTCAAAGCTTCAACTTCCTCAAACATTTTACCAGTTCATGTGGTGTCACATGTTTATAGCTGGTATTCCCAGACAAGGCTCAAAAACAGGAAGCTCAGCAGCCATATATATATATATATATATATATATATATATATATATATATATATATATATATATATATATATATATATATATATATGCTGATCTGGTATCTGGTTGGTTTCACACATTCTCTCTCTCATATATATATTAGTGTGTGTGTGTGTGTGTGTGTGTGTGTGTGTGTGTCTAAGGGGAAGCAGAAGCTGCATAATCAGCTCTTAACGGATGCTGTATTTGCCTGAAACACTGTTTTTAAATCAGCTTTTCTCACTGTCGCTTTTTAATCATAAAAGAAACACACAAGCAATTAAATTTGTGATATTTAAAGTTAGTAGTTAGTCATGTAATAATTATTCTGGGCCTTTTTCTTTTTACAGTTAAATATAATGGGAAAAGAAAAAATATAATATAATATAATAGTGTGTATATATATACGCTATTTCATAAGGATATATATATATATATATATATATATATATATATATATATATATATATATATATATATATATGCACCCTTATGAAATAGCGTCCCGCCGACTGGAAAGCCCTTGATCCAGCCGTTTCCGTGGCAACCAAAAAGAACCCTCCTTCACGCAAATTGGATTGGCTAGTTTTGTCACACGTTTCGTTCTGATTGGTTCTCAAAGCTGTCACTCACTATAAGTTATTTTGACCGAAGCGTCTCCCTGATGTTGAAGACTATAGAGAGACTGGAAGATAAAGACAGCATAAAAATCTGTACATCTTACCGTGATTTCTTTGTTGGCGTTGGAAAACGGGGCGACGTGTGATGAGAGGGTAAGGTATGTTTGTTTGTTTTTTAAAGTGTTATTCAGATTGTGAAATCCTGTCGGAGAGGTGAGAGAGAAACCGGGTGGAAGGTGATCTTTTCACTGTTTATTACCTGTGCAGGTAAACACTGCAGCTCACTGAGATCCCTGTTATTTAAAGTCAGTCATTCAGATTTAATCCTGGGTCCAGTATTCAGCTATAAAACTGCTGGAGGCTTCAGTTCGACTGTACATGGAGCATTCTGTCCCTGGAGCTATAGGCCTTTCTCTGTTCATGGCTGTTCCAGCAGAAAGGATTGTTCATGGGATGGACATTAACTCCACACACTCACTTTTCGTAGCTCATCTGTTTTGCCGAGCGTATGGCTTTTGATCAGATCCACTGATGAAATGTGATTAGGGTATGGTGTGGGTGAAAAGTGTGCTGTATGAGTATGATCAGACTCACACTCAGGCACATATCCTCTAATATTATGCATTCCTTCATCTTAATTAATGCTGCACACTGGTCAGGTTCATGATGAAACCAGAATCCATCCCAGGAACCAGAATCCATCCAGGCAAAAGGCAGGAATACACCCTAGAAGGGATACCAGTTCATTGTAGTGCATCTTTCTCTCTCTCTCTCTCTGAAAGGCAATTTAACAAAGCCAATCCACCTATAGGCATGGTTTTGGATGGGAAAACTGAAGAATCCTTAGTAAAACCCCCCCCCCCCCCCCCCCCCACACACACACACACACACACACACACACACACACACACACACACACACGTGCACAAGCATAACATGTACAGAAATTCTAAAGGATCAACCCAAGTTGATCCTGGAGTTGTAAGATGCCAGCAGTACCTGCTGTCACACAGCTTTTAGATAACAGTAATTAGTTAAAGGTGCTGACTACAAAGTCATCTTTAATTTTCAAATTTTTTATTGTGGATGGCATTTTCCTATGTCTCACAAGAACAATGTCATGCGGATGAGAAGTTATCATTTTGATGTGCCGAGAGTCGCCTTTCTCCATTTCAGGACTGTTTTCCTACCTCTTAAAGTAAACAGTATGGTCCTACAGAAATAGCTCAATCCAAAGAGCTATTTTTTATTTTGAACGCAAGGATCTTTAACTAATTAGCATAACTATGGAACTGTATCACACCAAGATGGCGATATGTGAAAACATCATGCCGATTAAAAATTTAGATTATACCAGCAGATCACGTTACATCCAAAAACTGAAGCATGCAGGCATCACAGATCCATATAATTTATGCAAAAATATATTTATTTATTTATTATTTATTTATTCTTCTCTCTCTCTCTCTCTCTCTCTCTCTCTCTCTCTCTCTGTGTGCGCATTCACTGCTTGAGATGGTTGAAATGCAGAGGAGGAATTTTGCTGTGTTTGAGTTTATGTGTGTCAAAAATAAAGGCTGCTTCTTAATTTACCCACAAATGTATTTATTCCATTTGAAAAGTGTTTGGCAAACCAGCTACTGGATGTGGGATACTACAACATCCTGAACTATTTAGTATTTGGATTTCTAAATACACCAGAGATACGAAAGGCGTACAAAAGTACACATGCCTACCAATATTTCGAGGCAGGTTTCGTGCATACCAGAATGTTATGGGAAATTCCTGATAAGGAAACATACCTTATTATGACATAGGTAAGCTCAAATATGGACTTCTAACAGTAATAAACAAGCCAGGGCCGAGCTCTAGCATATTTTATTATGTTTAGCTGAGTCTACATTATCAGTACATAACAAGCATGCTGCTAGTCTCACCAAGCATTGGGTCTAATAAACTACATCACGTCCAAAGCTCACATCCAGATATACATTTTAAAGTTGCACAGAGCTTTCACACTAACCTGATATAAAATGTTCTCCATGCACACAGGAATGCTTTGTTGGCATCCAGTCTTCCCATTTAAATGCAGCTCGCCATTTTTCTCATCTTTCTGAGTTCACCAGGAAGTGGTGAAAAGTTAAACCAGGCTTATCTCCACATCTGTTATTACATCCAAAAGCACTACAGGTCTCTGGAATTGTTCTTTTAGATGTAAGTTCTACAAGTGTATCTGTAGATGTACTGAATTGGACTTACAATTACTTGCGTAAGCTTGTGCTGGTCATTGTCAAACACAAAGCAAGCAGTTATGATGACATCATGTGAAAGGCCCGTATAACTCCATACTCACTACCGCGAAGTGGACCCCATCATTCTAAGGCTAAGATAGCTAAGCGCTAGCTAGAATGATTTAGTTGTTTGTCCAGAAAAATAACATGCCATCTAACCTTGCTCTACCTTGCAATTGCATTCACTCAGTAGGCTTTCCTTTTCTTTTCTGCTGGCTTTTAGCTGGTGGAAGAGCTGAGTCTGAATTTGTTTGTATTTTATCTAGCAGTCATTTGTTATCATTTCACAAGATGAGCCTCACTGATTTTGAATAATTTATGGCCATAGACAGGGATGGGGCCATCAGAATATTCGGTTCCATTAAAATTGTATTTGATAAGGAATTCCACAAATAATCAATCTTTTTAAAGTGACATGACATAACTCAGGCTGAAATACAGTTGTTCTGTTGTTCTTGTTCTGTTAATTTTCACTCCATTGTCAGTTTACATCTTTAGGCTTATTGTTTTAATGTTACAATATGAATACAAAACAGATTTTACAAAGCAGTATTCGGTAAAATGATACAAAAATAAACATGGTACAAAGGGGCATCTAACAAAAAAGATAAGATATTCCTTTATCGAGAAATTCAGGTGTTCTAGCAGCTCAAGTACAGAGTGAAATATAGATAAATGTAGGTTAAGTTTTAAAAAAAGAATAAAACATAAAAGAATAAAGACAGATATTTAAAAAAAAAAACCTGAGTCTTTGGCCAGGTTTATGGTGGTTTTGCCTTTTTTTGTCTCAATTTGATTTTTCTTGCTGACAGGCAAACCTTCTTCTTCTTTTCATTGAAGTTAATCCTATAGAAATGAAAATGTTAAATTGTTTTAGTATCAGTATTGATAAGGAATTCCACAAATAATCAATCTTTTTAAAGTGACATGACATAACTCAGGCTGAAATACAGTGTTCAGTCTGATAAGAGCAACAGAAAAGCTGGATTTATTAAACTCTAGTGTCTTAATAAATCCCAATTAAACATACCGTGATCTTCAAGACAATGCTATATTTCTTTGCTTTGGGACACGTTGGTAGTAATTTTGCTGTTCCGTGTTTCTCCATCCAACTGAAATTGCTCAAAAGTGTAGTATAGAGTCTGCAGTTTGTATACAATTGCTGCTATAAGACTGTATAGTTTTACAGTACCAGTCAAAAGTTTGGACACCCCTACTCATTCATAGGTTCTTCTGTATTTTGACAATATGTGGAATATATGGAATTACGTGGTACAGTAAACAGAAAGTATTAAAAACAAAATATGTTCCATATTTTAGACTCTTCAAAGTAGCCAGTGTTTACCTTGATGACGCTTTGCACACTATTGGCATTATCTTAACCAGCTTCATGAGGTAGTCATCTAGAATGCTTTTCAATTAACAGGTGTGCCTCGTCAAAAGTTAATTAGTGCCATTTCTTGCCTTCTGAATGTGTTTGAGATCAAACAGTAAATAGTAAATAATAAAAAAAATTTATAATAGTAAATAGCCCTGTTACACAACTGTAGTAATCCATATTATGTCAAGAACCGCTCAACTAAGTAAAGAGAAATGACATCCATCATTACTTTAAGACATGAAGTGTCTTTTAATCAGAGGTGGACAAAGTGGACTTCATTACTTAAAGTCAAAGTACAGATCCCACTGGTCAAATGTTACTCCGATACAAGTGAAAGTTGTCCAGTCAATTTTTTACTTAAAAGGATAGTTCGGGATTTTTGACATGAATCTGTATGGCATCCCCATCAATAGTGTCGTGCAAACACACTGACTTACCCCTGACAGCATCCTGTGAGTCCAGTTCTTGTCCAGTTTTGGTCCAGACGAAAGTAGTCCGGCAAGTTTGTTGGGGTCACGAAAGTAAAATGTTTTTCGTCTCAAAACAGTATGTGTTCAAAAGAGTGATATATTTGCATCACAAAATCGTTGCCAAATAAAAAGTCAGACCTCGAAATCGCTTGGCACTATTTTCTCTCCCTTCTTATCACTGCGCGCTGCCGCCAGGTGACAGCCATGGCTGTTTCATTCATTGTTTACTAGTGATGGGAATTTCGGCTCTTATTCGGGAGCCGGCTCTTTTGGCTCTTCTTACTATAAAGAGCCGGCTCTTTCGGCACCCAAGATTTTATTTTTGATTTAAAGGAGTACGCCACCCCCAGATGAAATTGAGTCAGTCCCTGCAGTCCCTAGAGTTGGATGAGTGAGCCAAAGCGTTTTGTAGCCGACCCAGCCATTGTCCTGATCTATAAACGTCCAGGTTAGCTTAGCTTAGCGTAGTCGCTGTAATCCGGCGTGTCCAGCTAGCATTGTCGTTGCAAAAGTGAATAAAATAACTCAAGATTTTTTATAATTATTTCTCATGACTTGTACATTCACATCGAGTACACATATCAATGCAAATTAACACGAAGGGATTTACTAGACCAATTTATATCTGGAACTATTTTCAGCCACAGCACAGGCAAAGCACCGCTGCAGGCGCAAAGACACCGCGCAGCGCCTGAAAACAGGTGCGCAGTGCCTGAAAACCCGTTTTCAGGTGCTGCGTGGTGTCTTTGCGCCTTCCTTTTCCTACCTATTCCTTTAACTGCTGCAATTAACTAGTTAATTCTGATTCTATTTCTCCTCTCAGTTATAAGCTGTCCTGCTTTTGAAGAGATCCTCTCTGGGGGGACAGATGCTGCCACTATAC
This sequence comes from Neoarius graeffei, assembly GCF_027579695.1. Taxonomy (NCBI): domain Eukaryota; kingdom Metazoa; phylum Chordata; class Actinopteri; order Siluriformes; family Ariidae; genus Neoarius; species Neoarius graeffei. The sequence continues at coordinate 52,751,945 of NC_083575.1, forward strand.
ACATCCTCCGTGCCATCACGTGTGTAAGCCGTGGATAGAGTGCAGCCTTGGTCTCCCACCAGCTTAGTGGGTCTGCGTTTTGCTGTCACCTGGCAGCAGCGCGCAGTGATAAGAAGGGAGAGAAAATAGTGCCAAGCGATTTCGAGGTCTGACTTTTTATTTGGCAACGGTTTTGTGATGCAAATATATCACTCTTTTGAACACATACTGTTTTGAGACGAAAAACGTTTTACTTTCGTGACCCCAACAAACTTGCCGGACTACTTTCATCTGGACCAAAACTGGACAAGAACTGGACTCACAGGATGCTGTCAGGGGTAAGTCAGTGTGTTTGCACGACGCTATTGATGGGGATGCCATACAGATTCATGTCAAAAATCCCGAACTATCCCTTTAAGTTAAAGTACTGAAGTATTTGCTTTTAACAATACTTAAGTATTAAAAGTACATTTTCTGTCAATGCATTGTTGTATTATTGCCACAATGCTTACAAAACCTAATGCCATTACCAAAGACAGAAATGTGAATTCACAAAATGAACGCATGCTGTGCCATCATGGTGGTTTAACGTTAAGCTAGCTAGTCAGTGAAACTCCACCTGACATGCTAGCAAACTCTTTTCAAACTCAAAATCATATTGGGTAGCTAATGCTACTAGAAAAGATAGATTTCTACATTGTTTATTTGGCAAGATTATGCTAAAATATATTTCTGAAAGCACTTCAGATAAGTTAACGTTATTCATGTTAGCGTAACTCTGTTTTTACATGCTAACTAACAGTGTCCATGTTAACTAGCTATGTGTAAATGTTAGCCATGGACAAGGCTATGGCAACTTGGCGGGCAAATCCATAGAAAGTCAGACTAACCAGACTGTGTTGCTATTGTAACGTTACCGCTAGCTCTAAAAGCACAGACAACTTCGTTGCAGGCTTTTTCTTGGAATAAAATGTTTATATACCTCAATATGATCCTGCAGGTTGGGTGGCGAGTTTTTGTAGGCTGTGATGTGGTTCATTTTAGGCAAGCAAAGAAAACATTTAAAACAAAACGAATCTTTAATCCTTTCAGAAAACTGAAACATGGGTTCATGGGCCATGAGTGTGTGCATTCTCCAGAAGAACCGCCTCCTTCCATTCTGCCATTGACTGATTGTGTTAAATAATGCTGCTGAGAAATCACTGAACTTGGTTGTATACAGTCTATAGACGTGACGTGACCCTAGTGATTATTGATCGGCTGTCTCAGTGTCACCTGCGAAAAAATCAATCACATTTTAGAAAAAAAAATATCCATGTTCAAAGCTGCTTCATAGTAACGAGTAACGAGGACCTTGATAGAAATGTAGTGCAGTAGAAAGTACGGTACAACATTTGTCTTTCAGATGTAGTGAAGTTAAAGTCATAAGTTTCCACAAAAAATAATACTCAAGTAAAGTACAGATACTCAAAAAGTGTACTTAAGTACAGTACTCAAGTAAATGTACTTCGTTACTGTCCACCTCTGCTTTTAATTAATAAAAATAAAGAAAAAACACTGAATTAGAAGGTGTGTCCAAACTTTTGACTGGTACTGTATATAGTGAACATTGTTTTTTTTTTTTAAACTTCTAACACTAGGTGTCAGTGTTCATCAAATTCAACACTAAACAAAACTAGTATTATTATACTGAAAGAAGTTTTCTTGTGTATGAATCTAAAAAGGGGAAATGTGCAATTTCTACATAAAAATCTATATTTCTATATCACTTACAATACATTCTCTCTCTCTCTCTCTCTCTCTCTCTCTCTCTCTCTCTTTCTGCGCATGTGCGGTGCGAGTGGGTGGAGTGGAGCGTGAGTGAGTGCGTGCTGAAAGTTTGGCCGCCGTGCCATAAACTTTTGTCCTTTTTCTACCTTTTTTCTATCTTTCTATTTATTTTTTTTGTATACGGTTTGTTAGATTATTGTTGTTTGAATTTTGTTAAAAGTGCACGCGCCAGGCGTCTGCTTCCTTTTGGAAGTATGGCGGCGCGAAGTGCACCTGAGCAGCATTTTGGCTTTCTAACGAGGAAGCATGGTATAGAGATCTTGCAGTCACGTGACCGGAAAGTACACAACCGCCATCTTGTCGGTCAAAAACACTGCTGAATACTGCTGCACTCGTGTACAGAATGGATCAATTTCAACCGACGGACTACATGGCTCATTTTTCTAATGAACAGATAACTAGATATATGTCTAAAATAAACGATCTACAGATTTGTGACCCTTATGGCTTACCGGACGGAGTTTTCACGACCGGATTTTGAACTGCCAGCGGAATACCCGGACGTGTATAATTACCTCATTAACTTTCCCTCGCTGTTCAGTGGTGAAGCACTGCGTGCTTATAAATCTCTGGACAGTTATCTTTACAGAAATTCAGGATTTGTCAGCGACTCAGATGTGGCATCTTGTAAACAAGAATCCTCATTGGATGGGTAAGTCACTTAAGTATTGAGTATAGCACTGACCAGCCGATTATAGAATAGAATAAGGTAATTCCAAATCGTCCGTCTTGTTTGCATGGATCTGGCGTTGGAGAGGTAGCGGCTTGGCAGTGGAGATTTGAGTGGCTGTTTTCTGAGCTTAGTCAACAGGCCGGCTCTGCAGCCTCGCTTTTGCTTCCGCTCCCGGCACCGCCTCCTTCGCTTTGCTTCCGATAACAATCCACGGAGACCCCGCTGGTCTCGCTATCTCGTCCGGAATGTTTTTTTTTTTCTCGTCCGGAATGTTGTGCATGCGATGGAAATCGCTACAAACCGTCATTTTCTGATGGAAACCAATGTCCAGTAAGTCCATACGGTTGTAGTGGATATTGAAGACCGGTACAGACAAACAACACGCAAAAATACACGCAAAAAACATAAAAAACGTGCACAGGTAGGGAGAGCTTGTAGCTGCAGCCGTTGTAGTAGAATTGTATATAGTAGGGTTTTCCAGAAGAAAAGGTAGAAGTAAAAGCAGAAGTAGAAGTAGAAGGCGGAAAATGGCGTTTGACCGACAAGATGGCGTCTGTCACAATCTGGATCGGCTGTGACGTCACATGCAAGTGCTCCATTAAAATAGATTCACCTCTTTCAGTGGAGGAGATCAGTTTGGCTGTGGGAGGTTTAATTGGTCATGACAATGTTTTGTCTGCGTCTCGCATGAACAGGGCAGTGGTTTTATTCCTTGCTTCTGTTGAGTTGGTAAACGAAATGGTGGAGACGGGGGTAGTGGTTGAAGATGTTTTTCTCCCCGTTTTACCTTTGTCGAGCCCTTCAAGAAAAGTAATGCTTTCTAATGTGCCCCCTTTTATTAGCAATGATGTGCTTACAGAGGTCTTATCTCGTTACGGAAAAGTAGTATCTCCCCCAAAAATGATACCAATGGCAACCAAATCTCCGCTATTAAAGCATGTTGTCTCGTTTCGAAGGTTCGCTTATATAATTTTGAAAGACAAGGGAGAACTTGAAATCTCTCTGAATATTAAGGTGGATGATTTTAATTACATGATTTATGTGACCACAAATACAATGAAATGTTTTGGATGTGAACAGCTGGGGCACCTGGCGCGTAATTGTCCAGATAAGGTGAAACCGAATAATGTGAATTTAAAAGAGGGTATCCCCAGTGACGAAAGATCTCAGGAAACACTCAATACTGAGAATGATGAGACACCTACGGGTGAGGAGGGTGAAGGTGCGGGTGATGGGAATGGTGAAGGAGAGGTAGCCCCTCCGGCTGAGACACCAGAAGATGGTGACTCAATGGATCTCGCTTCGGAATCTGAAATGCCCGCTGCTTCACAGGGTAGTTACACAGATCTAGTGGAACAAATCTTTAATGAAGTTATTAATGAACATAACCCTCCTATAGAAACTGAAAATGTTTTTAAAATGCCGTCTAAGAAAAGGGGTCATCCAGGCTCTAAAGGCAAAGCAAAGAAGAAGAGTCTGACAGTTGATGTGCCTGATAGTGAGAGCGATTATGCGTTTGACTGTAGTGTTACCTGCAGTCTACGCACAAGCGGCTTTTCTCAACAGAATTACAGTGTCGAAGATATCAAAGCGTTTTTAACCAAAACCAAACATGCAAGGAATGTAAGGATTGATTATCATTTTGCAGATGTTGATCAGTTTATTGCAAAGACCAAACTGTTTGTCAGAAGGGGGATTTACCGATCAAGAGGGCTTCCGTTTAAAAAAGATACTGGGCAAGTTAAATGATAGTGATGTTAAAAATCAATTGTAATTTTTCTCTATGATCATTATGTATCTTAAGTTCTATATTTTATATTTCCTTATGTGTGAATTTCTAATTGCTTCGTTGAATTTAAATGGAGCAAGGGAACGAAATAAGAGAGCTATTGTGTTTGAAACTTTTAAACAAAAGAGAATTGATGTTGCGTTTGTTCAAGAAACTCACACAGATATAAGGAATGGTGATGACTGGGCGAGTGAACTTACTGGTGTATCAGTTTTGAGTCATAACACCTCAAATAGTGGGGGTGTTGGTATTCTTTTTAGCCACAATTTTATTCCATGTTCCTATGAAATTAATGAAATCATTAAAGGCAGGCTTTTAAAAGTAAGAGCCAAATATGATGGTAAAACCTTTATGTTTGTTTGTGTTTATGCACCTACTGATGCGTTAGAGCGCATACTTTTTCTACAAACACTGGATGATGTTCTTAAAACTTGTGATTATGAAGACATCTTGCTTGTTGGGGGAGATTTTAATTGCACGGAGAATGGCATAGATCGCAATCATATAGAGCCTCACATGCCATCTCGTAAAAAGTTAGTTGAAATTTTAAAGGTTCACAATCTTGTAGATGTTTGGAGAAGTTTCCATTTAAATCAGAGGCAGTATACATGGGTCCACTCATATAATAACATGCTGTCCTTGGCGAGGCTAGATAGATTTTATGGGTTCAAACACCAGTTCAATTTCTTTAGGAGTTGTAACATTGTACCAGTTGGGTTTTCTGATCACTGTATGGTAACATGCAACATATTTATTAGTACTTTTAAACCAAAGAGTGCTTACTGGCATTTTAATACCAGTTTATTGCAAGACAAGCATTTTAGGGATGTTTTTAATTTTTTTTGGATCAGTGTAAGAGTACAAAGCCTATTTTTAGGTCAATACAGCAGTGGTGGGATTTTGCTAAGGTCCAGATAAAAATGTTGTCCCAACAGTATAGCTTCAGTGCCACGAGGGACATCTCCAATCGTATGACTGCCTTAAAGTTTGAGATTTTGAATCTTCAAGGGGACACAACTGGCAATGTAACGGAAAAATTGAAAATTAAAAAGAACTTACTGGCCGAGTTATTAGGGGTTAAGGCTCAAGGAGCTCTGGTCAGGTCACGTTTTCAGTCTATTGAACTCATGGATGCACCTACCAAATTCTTTTTTAATTTGGAAAAGAAAAACGGTCAAAAAAAGCTAATGCAATCTTTGTCGTCAGAAGATGGCACTATTCTGTATGCTCACACTGACATTCGTAAAAGAGCACGGGCATTTTTTGAGAATCTTTACAAGAGTGAGATCTCCTATGAGCAGGCTCCAGAGAATGTCTTTCTGAACAATTTACCCCAGATGTCCAGCTCGGCAAATGCAATCCTCGGAGGGGTGATAACCCTGGAGGAAGTGTTTACAGCCCTCCAAAGTATGGAGAGTGGAAAGGCTCCGAGGATTGATGGTCTACCGGTTGTATTCTACAAACCTTTCTGGCCTGAAGTAGGCACAGATTTGCTGGAGGTGCTTAGTGACAGTTTAACCAATGGGTGGCTGCCACAAAGTTGCCGAAGAGCTGTGGTGACGTTGTTGCCAAAAAAAGGGGATCTAAATGACATAAGGTCATGGAGGCCTGTCTCTGTCCTATGTGTGGAATATAAAGTGCTCTCAAAGGTTCTGGCCAATAGGCTTAGAAAAGTGGTAGGAGAGGTCATCCATCCTGACCAGACTTACTGTGTGCCTGGAAGGTTGATTTATGACAACATTTGGTTCATTAGAGATATTATGGATGTTGGACGGCGTCTAAATTTAGATTTTGGACTTATCTCAATAGACAATCAGAAAGCGTTTGACAGAATTGAGCATAACTATTTATGGAATGTCTTGGCCGCATTTGGTTTTAATTCTGATTTTATTAAATATATAAAAGTCTTATATCGTGACATTGAAAGCATACTAAAGGTTAATGGTGACTTGTGTGCCCCTTTTAAAGTGTTTTAGAGGTATTAGACAAGGCTGTCCCTTGTCTGGGATGTTATATTCCTTGGCGATAGAGCCACTTTTGATTAAACTGAGAAATGAGGTTGAAGGTGTAATGCTTCCAAATTGCACTTTTAAGTTTAAATTATCAGCTTATGCTGACGATGTGGCTATTCTTGTTAAGAGCCAGAGGGATGTGAATGCCATGTTGGGATTACTTAATCATTTTAAATTGCTATCCTCTACTAAAGTAAATTGGGGAAAGAGTGTGGCTTTGTTGATGGGGGACTGGAAGAATGGTCCACCCAGTTTACCTGAGGACCTACATTGGTGCAGAGAAGGTTTTAAATACCTGGGGGTGTTTATCGGGAATAATGATTTTATGCAGAAAAACTTTGGTGTTTTAGAGAAAGTGAAAGGCCGTCTTGGTAGATGGGACTTTTTAATGAATAAATTGTCTTATAGAGGCAGAGCACTTATAATAAACAACCTGGTTGCATCATCCCTCTGGCACCGGCTGGCCTGTATAGACCCTCCTGTCAATGTGCTTTCAAAAATTCAATCTGTTCTGGTTAATTTTTTTTGAGACAACCTACACTGGGTGCCACAAAGTGTTTTGTTTTTACCCAGAGAAGAAGGGGGACACGGGTTGGTTCATTTACAGAGCAGGACGGCTGCTTTTCGTCTACAGTTCATACAGAGACTGCTTAGTGGGACTGCGAAGAGCAGCTGGGAAGCTGTAACTTGTGTCATTCTGCACACTTTTGAGGGGCTGGGGCTTGATAAGACGCTTTTCTGGATGGACCCTAAACATCTGAACTTGAAGAAATTTCCTATTTTTTATCGGAACCTTTTTAAAGTATGGAGTCTTTTCAAGATTGGGAGGACTATGAGCTCTACATCTCTTTTTTGGTTTCTGCAAGAGCCTTTGATCAATGGCTCCATATTAGACCTCTCACATGATCAGTCTTTTCCTGCCCTCAATGGAGTTCTCTGTGATAAAGTTCTCACCCTGAATGACTTGATCAATTTAGCAGGTCCTTTGTTTCAAAATGCGAATCCAGTGGCTAACCAATTAGGAGTAAGGTCATTTTGAATGATAAAGCATCTTCTTGGAAAGTGGAAGGGGTTCTTTACAGAAGACGAAAATAAGTTGTTGAACGATTTTTCTGTGGGCTTGTTGTCTCCAAATGACTCTGATGTATTTCCTAATTTTACTGTAACTGCAGATTTGGATGACTCCTCAGGTGTTTTACTTAAATCCGAGCCCATATTTTTTCTTGGTTGTAACCTTGCCTCTGGTAAGGTATTGTATAAACTATGTGTTCTGGCTATGAACAAAAAACACCTTGATAAAAGAATTGACACTCCGTGGCGTGCTGTTTTGCAAATCACTGAGGAGGTTAAACCACAATGGAAGGTCTTTCACAAGTCACCATTACCTAAGAAATGCGGGGACTTACAATGGAGGATTTTGCATGGGGCAGTGGCAGTTAATGCTTTTATTTCAGTTTTAAATCCCAGTGTAAGTGAACAGTGTCCCTTTTGCACAATGAAGGAAACCATTTTTCATGCTTTCATGCAATGTGTGAGACTGAAACCTCTTTTTACCCTTTTAGAAAGGTTATTTGGTGGTTTTAATGGAAACTTTTATTTTAGGGTTTAAATATTGCCAGAAGCGCAGGTTTAAATGTCAATTATTAAACTTTTTACTTGGACAATCCAAAATGGCTATTTATGTGAGTAGGCAAAATAAAATAGAGTTTGACTCAGGTCACAATATTTTAATGGTGTTTATGATGTTGGTGAAATCAAGAATTTTAATTGATTTTCGTTTTTACAGTGAAATGAATGATCTTGGGGCTTTGGAGAGGATATGGTGTTATAAAGATGCTGTGTGTTATCTGGAGGATGATGCACTTAATTTTAACAGCCTGTTAGAGGACTTGCAGCCTGATTAACTGTCAATTTTATCAGAGTTGTGCATATATGTTTATTTATTTATTTATTTATTTATTTATCTATTTTAGGCTGCATTTTTACTCTTTTATTTTTTTAATGATTTTTAAATACTGGTAAAGACTTGTAAAGACTTTTTTTTAAGGACATGGTATGCATGTGTAAGCAATTTGTATTAAATGAAGTTTGAAAGTCAGTCAAGTCTCTCTCTCTCTCTCTCTCTCTCTCTCTCATATTTGTGTCTCCCTGACCTGTGTGTATGAACAGCAGGTAGAAGGAACTGTTTGATAAAGCAGTAGTTCCTCTCTTGTACATCACTGTTATGTCTTACAATATTTTGTTTTTAACATTTGCTTTGATAATGAAACAAGGCCACAGTGTGGATATTCATATATGAGGATTCTTCACTTTAACACCAGGATTGGAAATATTGGATCTGAGCACTGATTTAAGGACTATAGGATGATTAACACAAACTGCCTGTGGTAAAAACAAGACTTTTTGTCTCTTACTAATCTCTCCATCTTGTATAATAAAAGTGAGCATCTGCTGTAACTCCTACAGTCGCACCAGTGCGACACGCACTACAAGTGTTAGTCTATATCCCCACTATCTATGAGCTGTGTCACATTCAGAAGTTTGCCGATGACACAGCCATCGTTGGGTGTATCAGTGACGACAGAGAGGAGGAGTATAGGAGCCTGGTGAGGGACTTTGCTGTGTGGTGCAACAGGAACCATCTGCAGCTCAACACCTCGAAGACCAAGGAGCTGGTCATTGACTTTGGGAGGTCCAGACCAAGGTCACGACCAGTTCTGATCGAGGGAGTCGAGGTGGAGGTTGTGGATTCCTACAAGTACCTCGGGCTGTGGCTGGACAGCAAGCTGGACTGGACTTGCAACACCAATCACTTATACAGGAAGGGACAGAGCAGGCTATGCTTCCTTAGGAGGCTGCGGTCCTTTAACATCTGCAGAAAACTCCTGTGGATGTTCTATCAGTCTGTGGTCGTTAGTGTCCTGTTTTACACCATGATGTGCTGGGGGGGCAGCACGTCCAAGAAGGACACATCCAGGCTGGACAAACTGATCAGGCGGGCCGGCTCTGTGGTCGGCATGAAGCTGGGCTCTCTGGTGACGGTGGCAGAGAAGAGGTCTATGGACAAACTATTGAACATCATGGACAATGCTAGTCACCCTCTGCACACCGTCGTCAGCAACCAGAGGAGCCTGTTCAGTGACAGAATGCTCCTTCCCAAGTGCAGGACGAACAGACTCAAAAACTCCTTTGTCCCTCACACCATCAGACTGTACAACTCCTCTCTGGGGGGAGGAGGGGTAACAGGAGGACAGAGGATGGGAAAGAGCAGTAGCCTAGCCTAACAATAAGCAATACTGGACAATGTGCAATTAATGTGCAATATAAAGTGCAATATCTTTCCTGCTCCCCCCCCCCCCCCCCCCCCACACACACACACACACTTACCCTAACCCCCATTTATCTAATCTAATCTAATCTTTGGTCACTGGTAGTTCTATGGTGGTCTCTTTCCATTGATGGATAGAGTACAGGGAGTAAATGACAGTCTGCATAGCAAAACTGTACATGTACCATGCCGGATACATGGTAGGTACACCTGATAAAATGACAAACAAGTGCTGCCAGGCAAAATAAACCTCACCCGGCCTTTTCGGTGACCTTTACCTTGACCCGATTACCCCCAAAATTTAATCAGGTAATCTACGGACCATTGCCCACCTACCCTGACAATTTAAAGTCAATTGGTGCAACCGTCTAGACGCTAGATTGTTAACAGACAGACACACAAGCAAACCGTACTGATTACAATACCTCACCCCGCTTAGTCCGTCTTGGGCGAGGTAATAACTGTAACTGGCCACTGTGTGTCTATACAGTATAAGATATCTCAATGTGCCAATATAGGACATGCCTGTTCCTCATGACCTAAACGGTATGCTTGCTTGTGTAAAAAAAAAAATGTATATGGACTCCTTGGCTATTGTATTTATATTCATGGTGTAAACAGCTGAAAATCTACTTGTTTAGAAAACTGTCTTAATACAGTGAGACACATACCGCTTCCAGCATTGCTGCATTTTCTTCCCTTGTTTGGAATTTGGAGCCAGACAAGTGTCTTTACTTCCCATGGAGATGCTAGGATTGAGATCAACACATTATTAGGAAAAAAACACAAATCTTTCAGTTTATGATTAACAAGTTACTTGTAGGGGTGGCACGGTGGTGTAGTGGTTAGCACTGTCGCCTCACAGCAAGAAGGTCCGGGTTCGAACCCCGTGGCCGGCGAGGGCCTTTCTGTGTGGAGTTTGCATGTTCTCTCCGTGTCCACGTGGGTTTCCTCCGGGTGCTCCAGTTTCCCCCACAGTCCAAAGACATGCAGGTTAGGTTAACTGGTGACTCTAAATTGACCGTAGGTGTGAATGTGAGTGTGAATGGTTGTCTGTGTCTATGTGTCAGCCCTGTGATGACCTGGTGACTTGTCCAGGGTGTACCCCGCCTTTCGCCCGTAGTCAGCTGGGATAGGCTCCAGCTTGCCTGCGACCCTGTAGAACAGGATAAAGCGGCTACAGATAATGAGATGAGATGAGAAGTTACTTGTAAACCAGTTGTTTGAAGGTGTAAAATCTGTACTGATGTAACACTTCTGCCTGCCTGTTACAACAGGAAATTCTCATCTCATCTCATTATCTCTAGCCACTTTATCCTGTTCTACAGGGTCGCAGGCAAGCTGGAGCCTATCCCAGCTGACTACAGGCAAAAAGCAGGGTACACCCTGGACAAGTTGCCAGGTCATCACAGGGCTGACACATAGACACAGACAACCATTCACACTCACATTCACACCTACGGTCAATTTAGAGTCACCAGTTAACCTAACCTGCATGTCTTTGGACTGTGGGGGAAACCGGAGCACCCGGAGGAAACCCACGCGGACACGGGGAGAACATGCAAACTCCGCACAGAAAGGCCCTCGCCGGCCACGGGGCTCAAACCCGGACCTTCTTGCTGTGAGGCGACAGTGCTAACCACTACACCACCGTGCCGCCCCAACAGGAAATTATCTCCCTTAATAAAAAATGAAATGTCAAGGGCTGATTTTATAATTCTTATCAGAAGGCTTTAAAGGTCGTAGTGACAGTTTTGTACAGTAGCCAAAGGATTTGGCTGAACATGATGATTTCTGTTGAACTATTTGAAAGTGTGTATTTTGCCAATTTATGTCTCAACAGCTCTTTAGTTACCTCTAATTACCTCTGATATGTTGCAGCGGCCTAACCCAATCAGATCTACCAGATCGCAGCAGCAAAATTTACTGTTAAAACCTGTTTTTAAAACAAAGTGTGGTGAAGCAGCTTTTAGCTACTATGCAGTACAGCTATGGAACCAACTCCCAGAGGACATCAAAAATGCTCCTGCTGTTGGCAGCTTCAAATCTAGACTAAAGATCAAGCTGTTCTCAGATGCTTTCTGCTAACTGATAAATATCATCATCTTTACATGTTTTAAACTTTACTTAACTTTTACAGTCTTTGCATGTTTTAAACTTTACTTAACTTTTATTCTATTTTATTCTGCTGTTTTTTACTGAACTTTTACTTCATTTTATTATTTTATTTCTACTATTGTTTAATTCTTATTTTTTTCTCTCTTCTTCCCCCTTTATTTTATGTAATTTTATTTTCTATTGTTTACTGTTTTGCCTTTACCTCTGTAAAGCACATTGAACTGCCACTGTGTATGAAATGCGCTATATAAATAAACTTGCCTTGCCTTGCTAGTGTCAAAGGGAACCCTGCAGATGAGCATGTCCCGTAACCAAACTGTGGCATGCATTAGAAGTAAATTAGGCATTTAGACACGTCAATGGGGTTTGAGATAAGAGAGAACAATAATGATAATTAAAGGCAGGGTAGGCAATTGTGAAGCAACCAGCAAGAGTAAGCTAGATTTTGAAAGCATCAAACCAAAAAATCCTACCCCTTTCCTTCAGTGCTTTATCTGCAGTGACTTTTCTAAAACACATGAATGCGCACTGCCTGACTACTGCTGAAGGAGGAGTCCACGAGAGAGCACACACTGGGGGAAGAAGTGTAGCACGTTGTTGTCATATCCAACTACCTCATGTCTCAATCACGTAAGAAAACACCTAACGTTATCATAATGAATGGAAACAACAAACATGGCTCGGATCACACGCAATAAGTGCACAGGCAGAGTGAGCGCAGACTGAATGAAATAATTGGACAGACTTTTTACAGCCCTGTAACTGACACAGATGATGGATTTTTTTCTCCTTTTTTATTGGAAGAGCATATGATTTATTCACTGCTGTCAGGATGTAAAGAGAATTTCAAAAAAAAAAAAAAAAATGCTTCTAAAATAAATTACCTTCCCGACCTTTAAGAATAACAACTTAAGTTTGAGGTGCTGAGTTTCTGTGTTTAAGCACCTGCTGTTATTCAGTCTAGACTATGAAAGACCACTTTTTGTGTTGTGTTAATTCTTCTCCGTGCTTCACGGAATGCTGCGCTGAGGGTTTTTTTTAATGCCTACACATTCCGGTCCTGATAGGAGCGAAATGTGTGGGTGTTTTTTCCTCTCATCTCTCATTTCTCAGCCTCAAGCCTCTCTCCTGCTTTGCTTCTGCGGACTCGTCTCGTCTGAGAGACCCTTCCTGCACTGTTCTCCGAATCGAAATTATGGATTTGATCAACTGGTCACTTCACACAATTGACACAATCTTCTTGACGAGAAGTCTGGGTTCAGGGGAACCTGCCTGTCCTGCCGGAACGTGTGCAGCCAGATACACCATGGATGCCTGGGAGAAGTGGCGTGTGGTGTGCTTGGCGATTCTTTCCGTGGAGGACATTGAGGATATTTACCTATTCGGAACCATGATCACAGGATTTTTGCTGATTGGACTTGGCATTGCCCTGGTGTATCAAGGAAATCAGTTAACGGTGGCAGCTGTTCAAAGCCCCACAAAGCTGCCCGACATGATTAAGGCGATGGGCAGAGCTGTCAGCACTCAGACTGTGGCTGTGAGTCACAACATTGATAACATCATGGAGAAGTTGATGGCTTTGCAAAGAGAAATGGATCATTTTGGTGGCCAGAATGGACAAGCGGGTTAAGCGAAAAAGGACATGTCTACCCATCTTAAGTCTAAACAAATTCCAATTTTATCTTGGCTTTCCTGCCAGCACTGCCTTCAAGGCCGTTGCTGTAGAAATGCAATTCTCCCCCTGGAGTTCACTGCAGTGAGACTCTGTGTGTGTGTGTGTGTGTGTGTGTGTTTTTCCTATATTTTCTTTCTGTCTGTACTATGAAAGCTAAGTCGAACCGGAGTCAAATTCCTCGTGTGTGTAACATACCTGGCTAAAGTGCTTCTGATTCTGATTCTGATTTTTTTTTTAAGCCTGTTAATGACAGCCAGTAAAAGACGATAAGGTGCATAAGTATTCTGGACATTGGCAATATGTGAAAATAATTACATTTTTGCCATTTCTATTAAGTTTCAGGAGAACATTGTAAAACAAACAAACAAAAAAAAAGGTTTTCTGGATCATGCATTATTTCATCCATAGTCCTGAAGTCATCTTGCTCTGTACTGTTATCTACTAGATTTCTTGACAAATCTAAGACTTGCATTGAGTTCCTCCTAATCCAGAATTGATTTTTATTCTACAGCACACTTTGGTAACATGACATCTTTTTAATAATGAGGCATACTTACATGATCTGAACTTTTTTGCAATGAGGGCCTGAATCAATCACCTTGAAGTCCGTCATGTTTTTCCATGGAATGGGATAACTCTCTTGGATGCACATACATTTCTCTCGAATGTATACTCCTGCTGTCATATCTAGGAAAAAAAGGGGAAACAAAAGGATTATCCAAACTTCTGCACATATGTGAAGTGTTTATAAAAATGCACATAGACAAAGGTACCTGTGAAAACGTTTAAGCAAAAAAGAAGAAACAGCAGTAGAGAAAAAAAAATCTGTTGCAAGTTCCTGAAAGCCATGTTACTTCTGGTTGCAGTGCAATCTGTGTGTGAGTTTTCTGAGAGACATATGAGCCTCTCCTTACTACCTCCCCCCCCCCCTTCTTCCTGCTTGCCCATATTTAACCAGAACCATGTCACATGATTTCTTTTACAATACATTACAGTACAGGCATTTAGTAGATGTTGTTATTCAGAGTAATGTATGAGCACACACACACACCCAGCACCTGGGTAGCAGTTGGGGGTTAAGTGCCTTGCTCAAGGGCACTTCAAACTGATGACTGTTTGGGCCATGGCTGCCCCATATTTGCTAGAAGCTCCTGTTGTCTTTAACTAGGTTGCTGAAAAGGAAATTGTTGCCTGAACAAAGCAGAAATGGCAAACTTCACTTTAAAGTGACTAAATCACAGGAAGTCCGTGTGTGCATGTGCAGGTTTACCTTTACTAAACAAACAGCTGATCACACCGAGGTGCTCGCTGACCGCCGGTATTTATTAGTTTGGTCCTGTGTTTCCTTTCCTTCACAACATAACGTCTTTTCTTCTCTCTTTCCGTTACTGTAGTCGGTCTTTCACGTTTCATTCACACACTCACATCCTCCATTTTTATGCCTCCGCCACCGTAAGGTGCAGGAGGCATTATGTTTTCGGGTTGTCCGTCTGTCCGTGCGTGCGTCAGTCCCGGAACCTTTTGAACGCGATATCTCAAAGGCTAATGAAAGGAATTTCACCAAACTTTCACCATTTGTGCACTTTGGGACAAACATGAACTGATTAGATTTTGAGATCAGAAGGTCTAAGGCCAAGGTCACTGTGAGGTCAAATGTCTGTCCGCAAACCTTGTGAACACAATATCTCCAAGGCAGATGAAAGGAATTTCACCAAACTTTCTCCATTTGTGCATTTGGGGACAAAGATAAACTGATTAGATTTTCAGGTCAAAAGGTCTAAGGTCAAGGTCACTGGGAGGTCAAATGTCTGTCCGCGTGCGTCCATCCCGAAACCTTGTGAATGCAATATCTCCAAGGCTGTCCGAAAACCTTGTGAACACAATATCTCCAAGGCATATGAAAGGAATTTCACCAAACTTTCACCATTTGTGCATTTGGGGACAAAGATAAACTCATTAGATTTTGAGATCAAATGGTCTAAGGTCAAGGTCACTGTGAGGTCAAATGTCTGTCCGAAAACCTGGTGAAAACAATATCTCCAAGGCTAATACAAGTAATTTCACCAGGTCAAGACTACTGTGAGGTCAAATGTCCATCCCCAAATCACAACTTAAGAAGGCGTGTAGTCTACCGGGCGGAGGCATCCCCATCGACGCTGTTGGCATCGAGTTCTATCTAGTTCTCTCCCGTTTCAAATTTGTATCCCACAATGCCTTGTGCAAACGAGGAAAGCCCACCACGTGATGCATGACGTAGTATTTTGAACTGGGTCATGGTGAAGCAGGAAAAAACAGTGGAGAATTTCGGGCCACGTGGCCCTAAATTCATTAATTGTTCTATTTTAAAAAAACTAATAAAATTGGAAGTCTGTGGTTTGAATTCAGTAGCTTTCGGTCCACTAAACAAAAATAATTGGATGTCAGGGGAAATTCTTTTTATGACTGTAGCACTTCGTACGGGTGGGTGGAGCACAGAAGGACGTCAGGCCAGAACTGAGTTCACAAAACTTTTATTGTTGCTTTTCAGCTTTCTTTCACACGCTCCCAGTCACCCGCGCGCGCGCACACACACACACACACACACACCCACACAAGTCGTCTGGTTGGAGAGAGCTCCCTTCCTCTACTCTCTCTCTCCTTATGTAGGGCGTGGTCACTGGGGAAGACACACAAACACACGTTAATAGATATCAGGTGCAGTGATTCTGCCACTTACCTTCCCTGACTCTGCCCTCCGGTCACAGACCGACGCTTGACCACACCCCCGCTGCCACATACCCCCACCGCCCGACTCAGGCCGGGCGGCCGTCCGGCCTGCAGCCGATTTCCCCCCCTTGACGGGAGAGGAAGTCTGCCACGACCATCTGTGCCCCCAACCTGTGAATCACCTTGAAGTTAAAGGGCTGGAGTGCCAGATACCAATGGGTGATCCGCACATTGGCATCCTTCATGCAGTGGAGCCACTGGAGGGGCGCGTGGTCCGAACAGAGGGTGAAAGGGTGTCCCAGCATGTAGTAGCGGAGGGCAAGGACTGCCCACTTGATGGCAAGGCACTCTTTCTCGATGGTGTTGTAGCGCCCCTCACTCACCGACAGCTTTTTGCTGATATACAGCACTGGACGGTCCTCCCCTTCCACCTCCTGGGACAAAACAACCCCCAGCCCTCTGTCCGATGCATCCGTCTGTAACATAAAGGGGAGAGAAAAGTCAGGGGAGTGTAACAGTGGCCCCCCACACAAGTGCAGCCTTCACCTCAGAGAAAGCCCGCTGGCATTGCTGGACTGGATCTGGTGCCCCCTTTTTAGTCAGATCAGTCAGCGGGCTGGTGACATCTGAATAATTAGGTATAAACCTACGATAGTAGCCAGCCAGCCCCAGGAACTGTCTCACCCCCTTTTTGGTCTTGGGCCTCGGGCAGGCTGCAATCGCTGCTGTCTTGTTAATTTGGGGATGCACCTGCCCATTGCCCAAGTGGAAGCCCAGATGCCATACTTCCACCTGCCCAATCACACACTTCTTCGGGTTGGCCGTGAGACCCGCTCACCTTAGCGACCAAAGGACGGCCCTCAGGTGTTGCAGATGCCGCGGCCAGTCATTACTATAGATTATTATGTCATCTAAGTATGCGGCCGCGTAGGTGGCGTGGGGGCGGAGGACCCTGTCCATAAGCCGCTGGAACGTAGCAGGCGCCCCAAACAGCCCAAAAGGAAGTGTAACAAATTGATGTAAGCCAAACGGTGTGGAAAAGGCCGTTTTTTCTCGGGATAGTGGAGTCAAGAGGATCTGCCAATAACCCTTTGTCAAATCCAGTGTCGAGTAAAAGCGAGCTGTGCCTAGTCAATCCAGCAACTCATCAATACGAGGCATTGGGTACGCATAGAATTTAGACACTACGTTGACTTTTCTATAATCTACACAGAACCGGACGGACCTGTCGGCCTTGGGCACCAAGACCACCGGGCTGCTCCAGTCACTGTGGGACTCCTCGACGATGCCCATTTCAAGCATGGCCTCGAGTTCTTCCCGAACCACTTTTTTCTTGTGTTTGGGTAGCCTGTAAGGGTGGCTGCGCACTACCACCCCCAGGCAGGGCTGTACACTGACTTTTTTTTTCAGGAGCACACGTGCTCCTAAGTTAAAAATTTTAGGAGCACAGGGAAAAAAATGGGGGCACAAGTAGGTTTTCATTTTAAAGGTTTACTGCAGCACAAACCTTAGACACACCAACACATAAAACGCAAAATTCAATTGAGAATGAATGAATGAATGAATGAATGAATAACTGAATGAATGAACAAACAGTAGCTAAACAGAGAGCAGAGCTCAGCAGAGCTAACAACATCATCAAGGACAGCTCCCACCCTGGCTCTGAGTTCTTTGACTTGCTGCCCTCAGGCAGGCATTACAGGTGCATCAAAGCAAGGACCAACAGACTCAAAAACAGTTTTTTCCCACAGGCCATAACCACCTTGAACAATTAGCCTTTTTCACATTACGTCACTTGCAGGGGAACTCGTATCCGTTTTCAGCCTTTTGAATGGAAGAAGAGGTATACGGCGGCAACATATGTTAACAAAACCGTGTCATTCACAGATAAAATTGATAATAATATTGTACATTGTTGTTTATCATTACGTATTGTTAGCGACCATTCCAGTCACCTATCTGCCTTGTTTTGGAAAGGAAGTTTACTGACTTTCTATGGTTGCTACTTGTTAGCCAGCAGATTAGCATGCTGCCTCTTCTTCCATTCAAAAGGCTGAAAACGGATGTGAGGTTCTTCTGCAAGTGACGTAATGTGAAAAAGGCTAATTACATGCACTGACTGATGCCACTTCTGGCAGGTGCAACAATGCACCAACAAGGACCTAAAAGGACAATATTCTCACACTTACCTGATACAGTGCAATACTTATTACAATGCAACCTCACAGAGCAACTTTTTAGTTTTTATAGCTTTTGTATATTTTATATTTATATTTCTACACTTTTACATCCATACCCAATACAATGCAATACCAAATACAGTGCAATATCCTGAGTTTTGTAGCTGAACTGAGTTTCTATAACTAATGTGCAATTAACATCTGCAACTCAACACGCCCAGTTGTATCTTTGTTTTTCTGCTGTGTTGTGACATGCACCATTTGTATATACTGTATATTATTTGTTTTTCTGCTGTGTTGTATGTTCCCATCTAAATGTTTGCACTGGGGTGTGTGCTTTCCATCTCATTATATAATTTTCCCGCACCTTCTCCCGTCGTTCTAGCTTTCTTCACTACACTTTCTTCCTCGTCCGTTCTTTTATTCTTGTTTCCACCATCATTGCTTTTAAAAAATGCCATTATTCTCTGCATAGCGAATATATTTCTCAGCTCGGTCCGAACCAGCTCTCAGTTATCTCTCAGTTGAATGATCTGATGAATCCCTAAAAAGCACTTTTCCCACCTAATGCCACACCCACAACATACAACCGTGGGAAAGAGGGGCAATCACAGAAAGATGAGTAGAAAACGGGAAATGTTACGGGGATATTTATTGTGATAGTAGGCTATTGTAGCGTCAGCACAAAAGCACCAGACTCAACTTTAACTGAAAGTGTTATTCAGTAGCCTAAACTTATTCAAGCTACAGACCGAGAAGAATAAAAATGCTGAAATCTCATGTCCCGGTAAAACGCACTAGCATGGCAGAACGGCAAAAAAAATTTAACTTTTTCACTCCCCTCACAGTGCAACTACAGACAGGGAGCAAGGCGCAAGCAGAACACACACACACACATACACTACAATACAGGCCGTTACACTGCCATGAAGCTACAAGCCTGTGTCTCTGTGAGAGGGAGCAGCCCCTCCCTCCTGTGTGTGTGTGAGAGCGAGCAGCCCCTCCCTCCTGTGTGTGTGTGTGAGAGGGAGCAGCCCCTCCCTCCTGTGTGTGTGTGAGAGGGAGCAGCCCCTCCCTCCTGTGTGTGTGTGTGAGAGCGAGCAGCCCCTCCCTCCTGTGTGTGTGTGAGAGGGAGCAGCCCCTCCCTCCTGTATGTGTGTGTGAGAGCGAGCAGCCCCTCCCTCCTGTGTGTGTGTGTGAGAGCAAGCAGCCCCTCCCTCCTGTGTGTGTGTGTGTGTGTGTGTGTGTGTGTGTGTGTGTGTGAGAGGGAGCAGCCCCTCCCCCACCCGCGCGCTGCGAGCAGAGACACAGAGAGAAAGTGAAGGATTTTCTCAGGATTTTCTCCCTCCAAACAACAGAGATTTACACGAAAACGGAAGGAGATATTCACAAAATTCTTTCACATTGAGCACTACAAGGCTCTGATGAACACATTGATGTAATTTTCTTGTCTCTAGTGTAAAAAATGATATTAGGTAGGCTATCCAGCGCTGGATTTACATACTTTGCAGTTTAACATTTGATACATTTTAGAATGTTAAACTCGTCGCATCTGTGCTCAGTGCTTTCCTAAATTGTCGGCCGTAAGAAGCCCTCGCATGAATGTGCGTGTTTTTTTTTTCGTCGTTCGCATGCCGAAAAATTCGCTCGCAAATGCGAGTGAAATGTGCTCACTGTAGAGCCTTGCCCCCAGGGGCGTCTCGATGTGGTGTTCTATGAGGTCGGTGCGGCCGGGCAGGGGCGAGAACACGTCTGAAAATTTGGTCTGCAACTGGGCAACCTCCGCGAGTTGGGTCGGGGAGAGGTGGTCTCCACAGGGGACCGGAGAGGTATGCGATGTCAATGTTCCCTTTTGAACCTCCGGCCCCAGCTCCGCCTTCTCCAGAACCACCAACACCAATGCCACGGGGACCTCTTCATTCCAGAGTTTGAGCAGATTGAGGTGGTAAATCTGTAGCGCCCCACCCCTGTCCGTTCGCCTCACCTCATAGTCGATGTCCCCGACTCGCCGTGTGACCTCAAAGGGTCCTTGCCACTTGGCGATCAATTTGGAGCTCGATGTGGGCAACAGTACGAGTACTTTATCTCCCGGTGCGAACTCCCTAAGGCGCGTATCCCTGTCGTACAGGCAGGTTTGCCGTTCTTGGGCCTGCCGCAAATTCTACTGCGTTAAGTATGTGAGTGTGTGGAGTTTTGCGCGCAGGTCAATAACGTATTGAATTTCATTATTGCTCAAGGAAGGTCCCTCCTCCCAATTTTCTTGCAGTACATCTAGGATGCCGCGCGGCTTACGCCCATATAATAATTCGAACGGGGAGAGCCCCGTGGAGGCTTGTTGGACCTCTCGCACTGCAAATAACAAGGGTTCAAACCATTTATCCCAATTACGTGCGTCTTTGCGAACAAATTTTTAAATTATATTCTTGAGTGTGCGATTGAACCATTCGACTAAACCGTCCGTTTATGGGTGATAAACACTGGTGCGGATCGGCTTAATTTCCAATAACCCATACAGTTCGCTCGGTGTGCGTGACATAAACGAGGTTCCTTGATCAGTCAGAATCTCTTTGGGGATTCCGACTCGGGAGATGATGTGGAAGAGCGCCTCCGCAATACTGCATGCTGAGATATTGCAAAGAGGCACTGCTTCCGGGTATCGCGTTGCATAGTCCACCAGAACTAAAATAAAGTGATACCCTCGTGTTGACCGATCTAATGGCCTGACGAGATCCATCCCAATTCTTTCGAACGGGGTCTCGATTAATGGTAGAGGGCGCAAAGGCGCTTTTGGAATGGCCACTGGATTTACTAACTGGCATTCGCGGCATGCCGTACACCACCTACGGACGTCGCCGCGAATCCCTGGCCAATAGAACCGTGCCATTATTCGGGCTAGTGTCTTATCCTGCCCCAAGTGTCCAGCTATGGGATTAAAGTGAGCCACCTGGAATACTAATTCCCGGCGGCTCTTTGAAATCAAAAGCTGTGTAATCAGCTCCTTAGTCTGAGTGTCCTGCGTCACTCAGTATAATCTATCCCTCATAATGGAGAAATAGGGGAAGGACGGGGTGGCGTTTGGCTGGAGCATTTGACCATCGATTACTCTCACTTGGTCAAACGCATGCCGCAGAGTCGCGTCCCGCGACTGTTCTAAAGGGAAGTCCACAAGGGATTCCCCGAGAGAAGGAGGAGGAGCCTGCGGCTCCTCCCTCTAACGCGGTGATGACGTAGATGGCTCTGTGACAGCTGCTCCCGCCAATGCCACAGCGGGACCTCCCCCTGCTGAACTACGGCAGGACCAACTCTTCACTAAATGCCTCATTAACTCCCGAAATCCCGGCCAATCAGTCCCCAAAATTATCGAGTGGGTAAGGCAAGGATTAACCGCCGCCTTTACACTAAATTTTTTCCCCTCGAAAAAGAATGTGGACCGACACTAAAGGGTAGTTGTGAACATCCCCGTGCACACACACAGCACCTTCACCAATTGTGCTCCCCCCAATGCCTCGTCTTGCACCAGGCTTTGGTGGATTGAGGTCTGATTACAGCCAGAGTCCACCAACGCCTGATATGTATCCCCTTGGACACTCACCGGTATGCGATACGCTCCGGCCCACTCGAGGGCGGCTCCTGGCGCATTGGGGATCCGAACCACCGCGCCCACCTCCATTGCCGAGCACTGCTGCTGGAGGTGGCCCGGCTCCCCGCAGCGCCAGCAAACTGGCCCGGGCTTTCTCTCTGCACCGGCGCTCTGGGGCTCACTCACTTGAGGGGGGGAAGAGACAGACACAGAAGTGGGAAACAGGAGGGCACCGTGGGTGCGGCGGGCCGGCTGGGGTGGAGCCGGCCACCGCCTCCGCGGTGGGGGAACGGGGCGAGGACGAGACACAGAAGGGGAGGGGGAGAGAGAGAGGAGAGGGGAGAAGAGGAGATCTGCTGTCCTGCCGTTGGAACAGCCAATGGTCCTCCGCCAGCTCGATGGCCTGATCCAGCGACGCCGGGCGATGGCACTGGACCCACTCGTGGTCCCTTTGGGTAATCGGGCGATGAACTGTTCCAGTACCACCTGATCGACGATTCCCTCAGCGTCGCAGTTGTCAGCCCTCAGCCACCGCCAGCAGGCGTCCCGGAGTTGCTGGCCAAACACGAACGGCCAGCCGACTTCCTCCAGGCGCAGAGCGCGGAAGCGCTGTCAGTGTTGTTCGGGGGTGTGCCCCATATGCTGGAGGACGGCCCGGCGGAGGTCCGCGTAGATCAGCTGGCTGTCGGCGGGGAGCTGTAGCGCGGCCAGCTGCGCCTTGCCCGTTAGCAGGGGGAGGAGGCGTGCCGCGCGCTGTTCCACCGGCCAGCCCAAGGCCTCTGCTGCCTGCTCAAAGAGCGTGAGGAAGGCCTCGGGGTCGTCATGCGGGCCCATCTTCGTTAGGGTGAGGTGGTGGACCCCGCCGACGCGAGGAGGTGCTGGAACGCCTGTCGATCTTCCTGCTGCGCCAGCACCAGGGCCTCAAACCTTTGCTCCTGCTCCTTCCGGAGGGCAATTAGCACCTGGTGCTGGCTTTGCTGGGCCATGGCGAGGGCGTGGACCAGGTCTGCGAAGGGGGAGGGCTCCATGGGGCTGTTCTTCTCTGTGCTCCGTTCCGGGTTTCAGCACCACTGTAGCACTTCGTATGGGTGGGTGGAGCACAGAAGGACGGCAGGCCAGAACTGAGTTCACAAAACTTTTATTGTTGCTTTTCAGCTTTCTTTCACGCTCTCCCAGTCACCCGCGGGCGCGCACACACACACACACACACACACACACACACACACACACACACACACACACACACAAGTCGTCTGGTTGGGGAGAGCTCCCTTCCTCTATGCTCTCTCTCCTTATGTAGGGCGCGGTCACTGGGGAAGACACACAAACACATGTTAATAGACATCAGGTGCAGTGATTCTGCCACTTACCTTCCCTGACTCCGCCCTCTGGTCACAGACCGACGCTTGACCACGCCCCTGCTGCCACAATGACCTACACTTGAAAAATCTGAAAGATCGTCTACCTTTAATGATATTATGCACCACAGAGGGTAAAATATCCAAATCCCGTCCTATCTTTCTTTGAAGAATATTGTTTTGAAACATTTTCAATAATTTCCTCATGGATTTGTTGACAAACTGGAGATCCTCGGCCTATCTTTGCTCCTCAAACACTAGGCCTTTCCTGGATACTGATTTTGTACCAAATCATGATTATAATTACCTGTTTCAAATCACATCATTATTTAATTGTTTTACCTCATTACCAGACCTGAATTGCCCCTGTCCCAACTTTTTTTGGAATGTGTTGCAGACCTGAAATGCAGGAATGGATGTACTTATATATAAACAAATGAAATGAAGTTGACTAGACAAAACATGAAATATCTTGGGTTCATTCTGTCTGCAGTGAAAAACAAGTCAAAGTAAATTTCTAAATCACTGCTTTCTCCTTTTATTTGCATCTTCCACACTGTCCCAGCTTTTTGTAATTTGAGGATTTGATGTGGCATGCGTATGATGCCCTGTGATGGAGTAAACTCCCAACGAGGGTGCATTACAGCCTTTTGAATCTAGTGCGACCTTGATAAAAATGTAACTAGAGATTATAACCAGGTCTAAACTCGCTATGGATTATTTATTGTGTTATGCATGCAATAATAATGTAGGGTGGCATGGTGGTGTAGTGGTTAGCACTGTCGCCTCACAGCAAGAAGGTTCTGGGTTTGAGCCTCACAGCTGATAGGGGCCTTTCTGTGTGGAGTTTGCATGTTCTCCCCGTGTCTGCCTGGGGTTCCTCTGGGTGCTTTCCTTTCCTCCCACAGTTCAAAGGCATGCAGATTAGGTAAAAATATCCAGCCAGTGCATACTTGGTGCTGGTCCCAAGCCCAGATAGTTCGAGGAAGATTGTATCAGGAAGGGCAGCCGGTGTAAAACCTGTGCCAAATCAAATATGCAAATCATGATGACCCACTGTGGCGACCCACAACGGGAGCAACCGAAAGAGGAAGACGGATGCATTAAAAATGAAGCTAGAAAAAATTAAATGAGAACTCTGTTGTTTATTTTTTTATTATAAAGCTTAGTAAAACAAAAAAATATATACATATATGTAACAATTTGATTTAAAAAAAAAAGTCTGTACAAACAGTGTGCAAAATACATTCCACTTCTCTCCTAAACCCCACTAAAACTGGCAATAATGGTATGTGTTTGAAACATGTCCTCTTCGCTGTATTTTAACTAGTTATAACTGGGTCCAGCCCTGAATATAAAGGTTGTAAACATTCACATTGCTACAAATAGCTTGTAAAACGATAAAAGCTGTTGAATTCAACTGAAGTATTTGGACAATTTAGAGTAGTGTGTTTATGGGACTGCATTAGCTGCCATCATGCTGCGCTGATTATCTTTGGATCATCTTGGATTTGGTATACTGCTTTTTATGTAGCCGTGGTCTGAGTCTTCCCATGCATCTCTTCCCATTTTTGCCTTCATGCTGTTTTCTTTAAAGGAAATCAAGGCAATGAATCACTTAAATGAAGGGAGAAGTACAAAGTACAAAATGTCTTTGCATCAGGATTCACTTCTTGAACTTTTTTCATTTATTTATTTATTTATTTAGTGTTCCACAATTTCCAGGTTATAAAACTACAACATGTAGAAAAGTTCAAGGGAGGTGAATACTTCTGCAAGGCACTGTATTTAATTACCATTCTCTTACCTGTGCCAGCATTTCAGCAGTCTTTTGCCTTGAGGTCCATGAGGACTTAGACACACCTTTCGGTTGTCCTTCTTCAGTATCACTCTACATTTACAAATGATTGAAAGATTCAGAGGAGTGCTAAATGGATAAGCTGAGTAAACACTGGACTAAGCACAGGTGTGTTACTCACATGATCTCGTCTCTCATACAGCCAGATCTTTTTAAGGTGAGCGTGAAATCTGAAAACGGTCCCAGTACTCCATTCCTGGATTTTAGACAGGCACAGCGGTTCGGAACATACTGACTTTCTGCCCTTTGAACTGCATTAAAGAAACATGCCATAATTACATTTATTAAAGATTTTGGTCATTTACATAAGCACTATATCAATATAATGAATATTATATTTATTCTATTACATTATTAATAGCATAATTTAATTAATACATTGATTGGTTGCATATTTATCCCAAAAGCCTTTTACTTAAAATAATCCGCGTTTCAAAAAGCCTGTGGTCTCGCTGTGATCCATGAGTTACTCGATGAACTCACCTGTGAAGTGGATGCAGATTCCCAGAACCAGAAAAGCAGGGAAAGTGTGTAGTGTGGACTTCATTGTGACACTGCCAGTGGTTTTGCCCTGGGCTGTTTATAAAGCCTGTGAATGGGATTTCCCAGTACTTTTGCCACTCCCTGGAAACTCATTCACTGTTCAGCTAAAGTACAGGGACTTATAAGAAATGGGATTTTTACAGGCAGCCTTGAAAAATGGAACAATGGCATGTCTGTTTCAAAGAGGTCTACGACTAGGTCCTGAGAAAATATGAATTAGTGAATCACATCTAAATTCAAATATTCATTGTTTGCATTTCTAATCATCAATTATTCATAAGAATTAATCAACAAATCTACTTAAATGTGGTTTTAAAAATGAGTGGCTGTATAATATAAAAGAAGGCTTTTATATTATAGAAAATGTAACATAAGCAGTGATGGATGGATGGATTTAAGTCTCTACCTCTTTATCCATCCATCATCTGTAGCCGCTTATCCTGTGCAGGGTTGCGGGCAAGCTGGAGCCTATCCCGGCTGACTATGGGCGAGAGGTGGGGTACACCCTGGACAAGTCGCCGGCTCATCGCAGGGCTGACACAGAGACAAAAAAACATTCACACTCACATTCACAGTCCATTTAGAGCCACCAATTAGCCTAACCTCCATGTCTTTGGACTGTGGGGGAAACCGGAGCACCCGGAGGAAACCCATGCAGACACGGGAAGAACATGCAAACTCCACATAGAAAGGCCCTCATCAGCCACTGGACTTGAACCCAGGATCTTCTTGCTGTGAGGCGACAGTGCTAACCACTACACCACCGTGCCACCTCCTCTTTATCTAATGCCGCTTTTCCACTACCAACGCGGCTGAGTCGGGCTGAGCCGTGCCGTGCTCAGTTGGGCTGAGTCAAGCTGAGTGGGGCTGTTGGAGTTGCATTTCGACTACAACCGCGCTGAACCGTGCTGGCTGGAAGTGGGTGGACACATTGGGCGGAGTTAGCGAAAGTGGGTGGACGTCACGTGATGTCGTTAGGCGGCGCAAACAGTGACATCAGTGACCTTTAAAGCGGTAGTCTCATGACCCGGATAGTAAACAATAAACATGGAGGACATGGAGTCGTTAGTGTTGCTGGTCTTGGTGCTGTGGCTTGTTGTCACCGACAACGCCAACAGATACTGGCAAGAGCGTATAGATGAGGCGAGGCGCATAAGGCTTCAGAAATTCTCGTAATTCGTAATTCTTCTTCTTCCGGGTTTATGGTGTTTACAGATCCCAGCGTGCTCGCGGGGCGTGTGTGGGCATGTGAGGACACGCCTCCTCACCAATCAGTGCACAGGGGAGTGTCTCCTCATGCCCCTAAGCCCCACTCGGCTCGGTTTGGCTCGCTTCAGCCCCACTCCAAAACCGTGCGAGTTTTGGGTGCTCAGTAGGGCTGAAGCGAGCTGAGTCGTGCTGCTCTGAGGTAGTCGAAATGCGAGCCGTGTCGGGCTGAAGTGAGCTGAAAAAGGGTAGTGGAAAAGGGCCATAAACTTCAACTTTCAAAATCATTCATGTTAACAAGCCAAATGTATCGTCTAACTTTACCAGCCAAATCTGATATAGCTACACATTAGACTCCTACATAAACAGATAGATAGATAGATAGATAGATAGATAGATAGATAGATAGATAGATAGATAGATAGATAGATAGATAGATAGATAGATAGATCTTAAGCCTCTTGAATGAAAAGTAACATGAGGCTATGTTAACTGTTTTGTCGAGGTGTGGGCTATGTGGTGATGTTAGAAGTGACCAATTAAAAAGTCCCTACAGAGAGATCATGTGTAATGTGATGCTAAACACGTTTTATCAGTTGCACTGAAAACGCTTGGCCATGGCACCCCAGGTGTTTATGAATGGGACTTTTCTACATTCGCTAATCAGCCCATGTTTTCTCTGAAAACACACAAATAATCCAGTAACAGCATAAGACTTCTTTTCATTTCCTCCACGTATTGTTTGGCAACATACGTTAGCAGCATTGCTGAGAACATGGACGGGTTAGTGCCTCAAAAAATTCAACATCCGTGATATCGAACTGCTGAATTTCACACAACTGTCATGACTTAAACAAGTCATCTCTAAAATAGGTAAAAAGCAAGATGAGCATTTCCATTAAACACAACAAACTTGTTTAACCACCAAGAAAGCACCCTGAACACCTTGCATGCTGAAAGTCAGATAACATGGGGAGTGCACCAGCTAGAAATGGTGCTGAAGTAAGTAAATGTGTTTGGGAAAAGCCCAACCCTTATCAAAAAGAAGTATACTTCAAGTTCATTTTATTAAGTATACTTAAGTAAAGTTAAAGTATATTTCCTTAAGTATACTTTTGTGTACCAAGTATACTGATGTCAATGTACTTACAGTATACTTGTAAGTAAACTAATCTAATACTTCTTGGGACTAAATTGGCCCACTTTAAGTTTATAAAAGGTATACTTTAAGTCTAAGAGAAGTAAACTTTGAGTATACAACTAGTATTTTTAATTTTGTACTGCAAATATACCACAAGTAAACTTATATACTAATAGTTTACTAGTTCTATACTTGTAGTCCACTCTTTAGTTTACGAAAGCATACTTCATAGTATACTGGAAATATACTATGAGTTTACTCGTTTTATACTTCTAGTAGACTTTTTTACTTTACTAAAGTATACTTTGTAGTATACTGGAAATATACTATTAGTTACTGGTTATACGGGGGGGGGCTGCAAAAGTAGGTATACAGTAATGAAAAACAACCCGTTCGCACAAAACATTATTTTATTGATTATATAAACATTTCAATAATAACATATCAATAATAAACATTTTAATCCCTCAAATGTTCAAACTCTTTGTCCCCAGCATTCACAAACTCCACTAGTCAAGTGTGGACACCCATGCACACTCTGGCACAAAGGTCTTTATCAGCATCAATTTCCTGGCAAGCCTCCCATATGAACTGAATCATGGCATCAACAGAACGTGGCTTGCATGCGAAAACCCTATCTTTTACACATCCCCAGAAAAAGAAGTCCATAGGGGTGAGATCCGGCGAACGTGGTGGCCAGTCAACGGCTCCCTGACGTTCAATACACCTGTTGGGAAATTCTTTGTCAAGTAGCGCAAAGTGCAGTGACGCCCCATCCTGCTGAAAGTAGAAGTCGTCCTGCTGCTGTTGTTCATGTATGGCCCTTTTCCACTACCCTTTTTCAACTCACTTCAGCTCGCTTCAGCTCACTTCAGCCCAACACGGCTCGCGTTTCGACTACCGTATTTTCTGGACTATAGAGCGCACCTGTATATAAGCCGCATCCGCTCTATTTAAAAAAAATAAATAAATAAAAGATATACAAGCCGCACCGGGCTATAAGCCACAGATATCTATGTTGAAAAATTAGATATTTACTGCATGTACAGAATGATTTTGTACTGTAAATGTACATGTATGTACCTGAACAGATTCTTTCCGAACAGTGCCTTTTAACACGGCAGCAACTTTGGTGATTAAAACGGAACAGAACCAAGAGAAAATAACCGGTATTTATTTACCTTCATTTCTCCTGTGTTTGAAACCACAAGTCACTTTAATCATCTTCGCTGGATTTGAAAATAATTACCAGTTAGTAATTTGTCGTGCGTGTTCTATCTGCTAAAGATCTGCTAATTCTTCTTTGCATTGATTTTTCGTCTATCTTATTTTTGATTCTACTTCCGGTTAGAGCGCCCCTAGCGGTGGAAGAAAAATCCACAGAATAGCCGCACCTTTGTATAAGCCGCATGGTTCAAAACCTAGGAAAAAAGTAGCGGCTTATAGTCCAGAAAATACGGTATCTAAGAACAGCACGACTCAGCTCGCTTCAGCCCTGCTTGGCACCCAAAACTCGCACGGTTTTGGAGTGGGGCTGAAGCGAGCCAAACCGAGCTGAGTGAGGCTAGGGGCGTGAGGAGACACTCCCGCACTGATTGGTGAGGACGAGTGTCCTCACATGCCCACACACGCCCCGCGAGCACGCTGGGATCTGTAAACACCGTAAACCCGGAAGAAGGAGAATTACGAGAATTTCTGAAGCCTTATGCGCCTCGCCTCATCTATACGCTCTTGCCAGTATCTGTTGGCGTTGTCGGCGACAACAAGCCACAGCACCAAGACCAGCAACACTAACGACTCCATGTCCTCCATGTTTATTGTTTACTCTCCGGGTTGTGAGACTACCGCTTAAAAGGTCACTGATGTCACTGTTTGCGCCGCCTAACAACATCACGTGACGTCCACCCACTTTCGCTAACTCCACCCAATGTGTCCACCCACTTCCAGCCAGCACGGTTCAGCGCGGTTGTAGTCGAAATGCAACTCCAACAGCCCCGCTCAGCTCAACTCAGCCCAACTCAGCACGGCACGGCTCAGCACAACTCAGCACGGCACGGCTCAGCCCAACTCAGCCGCGTTGGTAGTGGAAAAGCAGCAGTATAATCCTTACTGTATACGTACCTACTTTTTCAGCCCCCTGTATACATCTAGCCCACTTTTTAGTTTTTAAGTATACTGCAATTACCCTTCTAGGTATACTATTATTTTTCTAGCCCTAACCCTTACCTCATGCACACTACCAGTAGACAACTTAAGTGTTTTGTACCTTCAGTTACAATGAAGTTATAAAGGTAAGAATTCACAAAATAATAACAGATACTCAGGATTAACAACATATTCATTTTCTTTAAAAATCAAAATTTAAAGCAACATTGTATTAAATGCCAAAGTATAAAAACATGGCAATGACAACTGAAATTGACATCCGAGCTCTAAAGAAAATACAAAATTCAGATGTATTTTGGTGATTCCGTATAATGACAGCCAGTATGATTCAAGTCTGTCACAATGTTCTCACCTTTGTTATCAAGTTTGTTGGCAAATAAAATAAGAGAAATGTTTATCTGTCTCTTTGTGGGTTAATAACACTATGTACATAAAAGATAAGTTTAAGTTCCAACACTGTTTACTCTTAAGCTATTCCACCCCAGAGCTGACCATAAACTTATGGTACATGTAGGTTTAAAAGATGGGATTTAAAACATGCTGCTGTATATCACAAAGAAGCCAATATGTGTGTGAAAAAGAAGTATTTTACAGGCTACTATCAAAAGGATAAGCACAACTGCAGGGCAAGTACACTTAAACATAAGGCACAGATATTTTAATACTTTATGACACTTTTGTTAAGTATATCTTGACCAAAAGTTTAAGTATAAGCTTAATATACTTAGACTTTTCTATATACTTTTCAGTATAAGCCAAGTATACTTATGTATAACTTTAAGTATATCTCTGATAAGTAAATAAAAAGTAAACTGAAAGCATACTCTCTTGTTTTTAGTTTAAAGGAAGTATGCTAGAAGCACACTTGAATAAACTTCTTTTTTGTAAGGGTATTTATGAAAAAACGAGTAAATGCTGGAAAGGCATCACAGATGCTATGACAGTGTACCATGCCAAGGCTATAATATCCATCAAAACAATCGAAAAAGTAGGTTGCAAGATAATGTAAGTAGGTTTCTCAAGAAAACAAGTTTTCTTGGTCACAACTTATGAAAAAAAATATGTCAGAATGCATTACTGGGCATATCCTCCTGAGAACCAACCCATAGACTTGTGTCCTCTGTAGTTGACATTTGTTTTACGTGCACACCCTCTTACTCTTTCAAGCTATTCACTTGAATCCTGGTGTCTTGTAAAGAGTACATCCTGGGCTTTCCAATGATATATCATGTGACTGCTAGGAAATTCCTAGTAAGGAAATCACAACAAAAGAGAAAGTGAGAGACATTTTTTTCTTGGCTCCCAGGAGGATATATCAGAGAGTGCCTTAATAGGAAGTCACTGGTACAGTGGTAGAATTGTGGCCTTACAGCCCTGAGATCTTGTGGGTTTGATCCTGAACTCAGGTGACCATGTGGTGTTTGACTATAATTTTTCTCAAATTTCTCCTTTGGTGTCTTGTCAACACCAGAATCGGACTCTAACTACAACTCCCAGAACACTACACGCCTTACAAACATGGCCACTGAGGACTGCAACATCCATCCACCACAGACTCTCATGTTCACGGTCACGTTCATACTGATGGACTCGATACACCTGGACTTAATCATTCTATAAAAGGAATTCCAGTTTGCATCATCGTTGCAAAGTATACACTCAGTGTTCCATACCTCTCAGTACAAAGCATTTTATACTGTATCTCTGCCTTGTCTAGTCTGTGGTTTGCACATTGCCTGACCATTGCCTGTTTCCTGATTTTGTGTTTTTCTGCGTTTTTTATTGGTGGTGTTGATGTTGTTGTGGTTTTGTTTGTTTTGGGTTTCTTTGCTCATCATTTTGGATTTGTCTGAAAGCTTTAATAAAGCTGTGGGTGGTAAAAGAGAGCAACTGGACTTGCTTGTTTTTTTTGTTTGTTTGCTTGTTTGTTTTTAAGAACAAACTCAGGGTTTTAAAAGACTCAGTAAGAGAAGGCAATGTACCAGGCCAGGTCAATACCGGGAAATCCAACTGAGTAATGAGAGCTAGAGTCCAAGAAACGGCCGAGAGTCCAAGAACCGGAAATCAGGAAAACACAGGCAGAATAAACACATGGGCTAGGCAAATCGGAGTCAAGAAACAGGCAGAGATTGAGAAACCAGGAAGCGAGAGAAAAGAGCAAACAAAGAAGCAAGTCCAGTTGCTCTCTTTTACCACCCACAGTTTACTATGACCTGGATGACTGATAATCTTCACAGGCATCTTTAATAAAGCTTTGTTTTATCTGCACCTGTGTTCTCATTTTCCTCTCTATCATTCGGGAACAATAACATACAACTAGCTAGCTGTGGAGAGGCCCTTGTCCTTCATTCTGACTGGCAGTGAAACTGAGCACTCTTTCAGGATCACCATAGTGTTAACTACAGTGTAGTTGCAGATTTTCTGAGTCACCTTCTCAAGCAGTTAACACTAATTTGGAAATGGTTTAGCACTGATGAACTTATGGATGGATGAGATGTGCTAGCTGTGCTAGATGAGCTAGCTGTGGAGAGGCCCTTGTCCTTCATTCTGACTGGCAGTGAAACTGAGCACTCTTTCAGGATCACCATAGTGTTAACTATAGCGTAGTTGCAGATTTTCGCCAGTTAACCTAACCTGCATGCCTTTGGACTGTGGGGGAAACCGGAGCACCCGGAGGAAACCCACGCGGACACAGGGAGAACATGCAAACTCCGCACAGAAAGGCCCTCGCCAGGCATGGGGCTCGAACCCGGACCTTCTTGCTGTGAGGCGACAGCGCTAACCACTACACCACCGTGCCACCCCACAATGAAACGTGAATAACTTTATTTTTAAAGCAAAATAAAAATGTTACTCAGCTAATGTATTGTGTTTAACCATTAAATACTCACTCATCTGACAGTCACCTTTACACTGGTTGCACTTTTAAATACTGAAGACATTAGTAGACATGCTTTTGCATTTAACATTTTTTTAAACACTAGCCGTACTTCGTTGTTTACTTTATTTCTTCGATTGTACTTCGATTTACTTTATTTTAACTTGATCACAAGAAAGTTTATAGCACATGGTCTTTCTAGACTTCTGTATGATCGCTATTATGACTTACCGAGTCACAAATACATTTGTCATTGTTGTTCCTCAACTGTACACAGAATGGTGAGAGACGTGCAGTAAAAGCCAAAACAATGAAACGTCTCATCTCATCTCATTATCTCTAGCCGCTTTATCCTGTTCTACAGGGTCGCAGGCAAGCTGGAGCCTATCCCAGCTGACTACGGGCAAAAGGCGGGGTACACCCTGGACAAGTCGCCAGGTCATCACAGGGCTGACACATAGACACAGACAACCATTCACACTCACATTCACACCTACGGTCAATTTAGAGCCACCAGTTAACCTAACCTGCATGCCTTTGGACTGTGGGGGAAACCGGAGCACCCGGAGGAAACCCACGCGGACACAGGGAGAACATGCAAACTCCGCACAGAAAGGCCTTCGCCAGGCATGGGGCTCGAACCCGGACCTTCTTGCTGTGAGGCAACAGCGCTAACCACTACACCACCGTGCCACCCCACAATGAAACGTGAATAACTTTATTTTTAAAGCAAAATAAAAATGTTACTCAGCTAATGTATTCAGTGTTTAACCATTAAATACTCACTCATCTGACAGTCACCTTTACACTGGTTGCACTTTTAAATACTGAAGACATTAGTAGACATGCTTTTGCATTTAACATTTTTTAAACACTAGCCGTACTTCGTTGTTTGACATTTTTGAAATAATTGTTTTCTTTGTTGAGAAATGTATTTAAAATTAGTTTGAAAAATAATTTCGACTTAAGTGGTGTGTTTATGCTATACTATATTCTTTGAGGGCATGTTTCCTTTTAGAGTTACATATTTTCACCAGGAGGAAATTTTAATGGATTTATGTTTAGTAATTTGTAAAACAGCCATAAAAAAACAAGAATGAAAAATTATTGTGATAATCCGATCGTAATCAGCGTGATCCAACCTGAAAACAAAACAAAAAATAACATAATGAGATTTTTTGCCAGATCTCCCATCCCAACTGTTTTAGTGTATATTTCACTTGCCAAGAAGGGGTTCAGGAGTTCTTGGGTATTATTTTTAATCCTTATGTGCTGTTATGAAAGACATGTCATAAGAGGAATGTGTGTGTGTGTGTGTGTGTGTGTGTGTGTGTGTGTGTGCGCGCATGTGTGCTTTACATCTGCATTAATGATGTTGGGCTTGAAAACAGGTCTGTGAAACAGCACTGTTGCCAACCAACAGTTTTATTATTGTATTTTACCCAGAAATAGAAACCTGAGCCCTTTTATGTATCACATTTCTGTTGTCAAATATAAAAAGCTGTAGCTTAATTGAGACCTTTCCGTATTTGGATGAGTGATCTTGTAGATCAGTTAAAAAAAAAAAACACACACACACACACAAAACACTTTAAGGACAAAATTTCAAGGCGTGCCAGGACAAGCTCACTTGTTGTGACATGACTAACGGCAAAAAATCCAAGCATGGTGATGTGATTCTTTTTATTCCCTTCCCCTCCTAATCTCTGGTATTTACTTTCACTTGATCTAGCTTCCAAAGGCACTGAAATTAAACACTATGGCAGTGTTTTAACAAAAGAATTAAACATTTGTTGTCTTTGTGTATTCTGTGCTTTGCTTAAATGATTTCTCTCTCTCTCACACACACACACTCCTTCTAGCTGAAAGGATAACGGAACTCTCCCATCATGAATCCTGCTCAAATCCCCTTTGTCAGAGTGAATGAAGAGAAATTCATCTCAAAGTGAGTTCAACTGAGTTCAGCTCTTCATTTTGAGCATCTCTGATTTGCTGTCCAAAATTCAGACCCCATGATTTTGTTTAATCTTTATTTAAGGTCAGAGCTGTTGTCCCTTTTGAAAACCTATAACTGCTACCATGAAGGAAAGAGTTTCCAGCTTCGCCTCCGAGAGGTATGTGCAAACTAATACCGAAAGTTCAATCCAGGTACTGTATCTGGTTAATGTTTACACGCTTGGTCTTGTGATTAGGATTCCGTGGGCTGTCAGTGAAAGGCCTTGAAAGGTTATTTGTGATAAGTTTCAGGAAGGAGTTTAGCTCATAGCTTTCTCTGTTATTCTACTCTATATACTGTATACTTCCTGTGAGAAGTGATGCCATGCTTTTTAAAGCATGATTTTGATCGGCTATTCCTTAATTAAGCTTTTTGTTGTTGTTTCAAAATATTCAATTTCAAAGTTTGCAAAATATAAATCAAACTATATTAGCCGTAAAAATTTTGTATCATGAGAGAGAGAGAGAGAGAGAGAGGAAAGAAAAGAAATGTTTTGGTTTACACTGAGTAAATGTAAATATTTTGTGTCATGTAAATATTTGTATGGAAGTACTACATGAGAGAGAGAGAGAGAGAGAGAGAGAGAGAGAGGAAAGAAAAGAAAAGAAACATTTTGGTTTACACTGAGTATGTAAAATAGCTAGAAAAGCTACAAGGTGTTATAGGACAAAATAAAATCTGGGATAAAAGTTGAGAAAAGCTCATCATTACAACTGGCCTTATAATAAGCCTCAAATAATTAAATTTTGTGAAATGTCAAAATGTTCGCCACAGACCTGTTGCTGACTTCAGTGCTAGTATTTTTTTTCCCTCTGAACGGTGAAATGGAGAGGATTTTTGATCTTGATTTGATACTGTCACAGACTTTGCAGGCTTTATATTTGAATCTTTACAGGAAATGCTGTTCAGTATTGCACATAGCACCAAAAGGAACCAAAAGGCTCAAACATGTTCCAACATGACAATACTCTTGTGTACAAAGTGAAGTTCATGAAGACATGGTTTGCTAAGGTTGGAGTGGAAGAACTCGTTTGGCTGCACAGAACGTTGACCTCAACCCCACTGAACAGCTTTGGGATGAACTGGTATACTGAGGCCCCATGTAAGGGCCCAATATCAGGGCCTGACTTCACTTACAGTGGTATGCAAAAGTTTGGGCACCCCTGGTCAAAATTGCTAGTAAAATGACAAAAAAGGAAAAAGGCCCGAAGCAAAAGTTTGGGCACCCTGCATGGTTAGTACCTAGTAGCACCCCCTTTGGCAAGTATCACAGCTTGTAAACACTTTTTGTAGCCAGCTAATAATCTTTCAGTTCTTACCTGGGGGATTTTCACACATTCGTCCTTGCAAAAGGCTTCCAGTTCTACAAGTTTCTTGGGCTGTCTTGCATGCACTGCTCTTTTGAGATCTATCCACAGATTTTCAATGATGTTTAGGTCAGGGGACTGTGAGGGCCAGGGCAAAACCTTCAGCTTGTGCCTCTTGAGGTATTCCTTTGTAGATTTTGAGGTGTGTTTTGGATTATCATCTTATTGTAGGACCCATCCTCTTTTTAACTTCAACTTTTTTACAGATGGTGTGATGTTTGCTTCCAGAGTTTGCTGGTATTTATTCGAATCCATGCTTCCCTCGACCAATGAAATGTGCCCTGTGCCACTGGCTGCAACACAACCCCAAAGCATGATCGATCCACACCCATGCTTCAGAGTTGGAGAGGTGTTCTTTTCCTGCAATTTGGCACCCTTTTTTCTCCAAACATACCTTTGCACATTGTGGCCAAAAAGTTCTATTTTGATTTCATCAGTCCACAGGACTTGTTTCCAAAATGCATCAGGCTTATTTAGATGTTCATTTGCAAACTTCAGACGCTTAATTTTGTGGCTAGGATGCAGGAAAGATTTTCTTCTGATGACTCTCTCATGAAGGTCATATTTGTTCAGGTGTCGCTGCATAGTAAAACAGTGCACCACCACTCCAGGGTCTGCTAAATCTTTCTGAAGGTCTTTTGCAGTCAAACAGGTTTTTTTATTTGCCTTTCTAGCAATTCAATGAGCAGTTCTTTCAGAAAGTTTTCTTCATCTTCCAGACCTCACCTTGATCTCCACTGTTTCTGTTAACTGCCATTTCTTAATAACATTACAATCTGAGGAATCAGCTACCTGAAAACACTTTGCTATGTTCTTGTAACCTTCTGCTTTGTGAGCATCAATTATTGTATTATTCAGAATGCGAGGGAGTTGCTTAGAGGAGCCCATGGCTGTTGATTTTAGGGACAAGTTTGAGGAGTCAGAGAATTTATACAGCTTTGAAATCTGCATCATCTGACCTTTCCTAATGAAGAATTTGAACAAGCCACAGCTCAATAAGCTAATTAAGGTCTGGAACCTTGGTAAAAGTTACCTGAGAACTCAAATGTATTGGGGTGCCTAAACTTTCGCATGGTGTTCCTTTTCTTTTTTCACTCTCCAATTGTACAAACCAAAAATAATACACAAATCTTGCAGAAAATGCTGAAAAGAAATGTGTCGTCTTTACCTTTATGCCTTTTGGTGATCAGTTCATCTTCTGCTCGCTTAACTATTCACAGTAACAGACATTTTCAGTAAGGGTGCCCAAACTTTTGCATGCCACTGTATGCTATTGTAGCTGAAGGAGTACAAACCCCAAAAGCCATGGTCCAAAATCTAGTGAAAGCCTTCGCAGAACACTGGAGCTTATTATAATGGCAAAGAGAGAAAACTCTGAAATGTAAGAATATGATTGTGATGGCTAGGTGTCCACATATTATTGGCCATACACTGTATTTGTGTACTTTGTGTGATTTGTAACTTTGCTGTAACCAAAGGTCTGCAGCGGTCTACAGTCTGCAATTACAAGCATATTCACTTTGATAGTATGGCTCATATGAACGTCACTCTCCGAATGGCTTTTTAAAAAGATTTAATTTAAAAGGAAACATCAGTGCCACCACCCAAGTTTAAGAAGCAACACGATTCGGTTCTTTTGTTCAGTGAGGTGGTGGGGGGGTGTTTCTGGTTTTTTTTTGTTTGTTTGTTCGTTTGTTTTTTGAGGTTTTTGCCTTCAGTTTCCATTTGTAAACAATCGAGAAGCAAGGCTCTGAATGTGAAGGTCTGTGAATAAATAGCTGTCGTGTTGCTTATATTTGCTGTAGTCGGTCAGGCCTGTGGGGAAACTCCAAGCATGCGGAGCTGCTTCAGGAAGGATGACTGATAACAAAAGAACTAATCATGTAAAGTGATTTTCCACTGACCTGACACTGAAACTGCTGTTTACAGTTGATACAGTTAACTGAACTTCACTTCATGAAATATTATGATTAGTATTCAGGAAGCATTATGATTAAAGATGGCTCTCCCTCACTAACAGTCATGTGCAAGTTTTACTGATCAAGTCCAATAAGATGTTTGTTGCAGGGACATTATATAATAACAGACTTGAAGTGGAGCTGTGCTTGAGCAGGATGTGAATCAGATGAAGTAAACAAGTAAAGGGTGGGGCTTTCTGTCCATGAAGGCTGATTTTTTTTTTTTGGCCAGGTTTTGTGTGTGTGGGGGGGGCGCCTCATTGCAAAAGCTGGCTTATCTGACTTATCTGATGCTTATCTGACTTGGTCCAAAATAAACGTCACTTTAAGTGTTCTGTTTTGCACAGCTTGGCAACACTGTTTTAGCGAGTAAAGGAGTTACTCGCTGCTAATCACCTCACCCGGGACAGAGTCCACCAGGGGGCGAGGTATTGTTTTTGGTGGGGTTTCTTTGTTTTCTGCATAGACATATAAACATATGCCGCTTTTCCACTACAAACGCGGCTGAGCCGTGCCGTGCTGAGTCGAGCTGAGTCGGGCTGAGCGGGGCTGTTGGAGTTGCATTTCGACTACAACCGCGCTGAACCGTGCTGGCTGGAAGTGGGTGGACACATTGGGTGGAGTTAGCGAAAGTGGGTGGACGTCACGTGATGTCGTTAAGCAGCGCAAACAGTGACATCAGTGACAGTGGCGGAACAAGTCAGAGCCGGGCCGGGGGCGGGGCAAATGACCGGGCCCTTTATTAAAGCTTATCATAACGTCATTTTAGGCTACAAAATGTCCGCAACTGCGGTGTTTACCAATTTCAACACTACCGGGTGCAACTATGTTATTTAGTACATCAAGTCCTTCAAACGAACATGTAACTCAGAAACAAAAAACATTAGGATACTGTACATGGCTCATAATAAAACATCAATAGCCTATACTGCGCACATTATTTGAAGGGCATACGAATGAGCGCTCAGAGGTTGCAACGGTGACAGGAAGAGTCAGAAATAAAAGGAGGGCGGTGCAAACCTCACTGAATGCACTGTGTTTACCAATTTCAACACTACGGGGTGCAACTATGTTATTTTGTACATTAAGTCCTTCAAACGAACATGTAACTCAAACAAAAAAACATTAGGCGACATACTGTACATGGCTCATAATAAAACATCAATAGCCTACTGCGCGCATTATTTGAAGGGCATACGACGAGCCTTGCGCTCCGCGAACTCGTCCACGATGCTCTGTATGTCACTGATTCAGTGATCTTTTAAGCGGTAGTCTCACGACCCGGATAGTAAACAATAAACATGGAGGACATGGAGTCGTTAGTGTTGCTGGTCTTGGTGCTGTGGCTTGTTGTCACCGACAACGCGGACAGATACTGGCAAGAGCGTATAGATGAGGCGAGGCGTATAAGGCTTCAGAAATTCTCGTAATTCGTAATTATTATTCTTCCGGGTTTACGGTGTTTACAGATCCCAGCGTGCTCGCGGGGCGTGTGTGGGCATGTGAGGACACTCCTCCTCACCAATCAGTGCACAGGGGAGTGTCTGCTCACGCCCCTAGCCCCACTCGGCACGGTTTGGCTCGCTTCAGCCCCACTCCAAAACCGTGCGAGTTTTGGGGGCTAAGCAGGGCTGAAACGAGCTGAGTCGTGCTGGTTTTTGGTAGTCGAAACGCGAGCCGTGTCGGGCTGAAGTGAGCTGAAGCGAGCTGAAGTGAGCTGAAAAAGGGTAGTGGAAAAGGGCCAATAGATGCCGCATTGAGCTGGTGGCCCCGTTGCTGGGATACGTCAGAGTGTCCGCCATATTTGATGTGGCAAATCTTCCCCGTAAACCAATGCAAGTAAATGGACTGAACTTCATAAACCCCCTTTCTACAATAATATTTAACTCGATGCCTTTTATTCACCCATTAAGACACACGTATATATTTGGGAAACAAACAGGCATCAAAACAACATATATAACTTTTAATGTGATGGTTATAAATAGTGTGCGAAATACCCTGTACACTGCAAACTAGCGACAGATATGCGATAGATAGCTCAGGTAAGCTAATCAGTCAGCATACCGTAGCAAGCTAACAAAACCTGAGGCCACAATAACCAACCTACAAGACTGAATATGATAAATGATGGAAATAGTGAATGAAAATAAAAATTTACTGTTTTATTTATTGAGTCACCACACAAGACCTACTCTCGTTGAATAAAGTGAGCTGAATGACTGCCAAACTGAGTTCGGTCAGGTTCTAACGTCATACCAAAACAAAATACATCACTGATTCCTTCACATTCAGAAAGGTTAAAAACATTCATCATACGTTCAGAAACGTTCATCATAGTGTGGCACTGTATTATCTAATTCTCACTGCTTATAACTACCGGCATGGGCGCCGCCGGGGGGGGGGAAAGGTTAGAACAATTCTAGGGGCCCAGCACTGCCATGGGGCCCTTTAAGGGGCTGATAATATGCTTTTAATGATTTTAATAAGACTTTTGAAATAACAACAATGTAATATTCCATCTGGTAAAATGAGCTAATTGAACAAGGTTGTCTGTTTCTTGAGTTCTTCAACATATTGTCATTTAACCCTCCCCCTTTTGCGAAATGGTGCGGTCCAGTTCTGGTAGAAGCGCGATGCGTTAAATCTGTATGCTGATCAGTGCAACGCTACTTGCTGCTGTGTCGCGGTGCAGCAGCCAGCCAGCCAGCCAGCAGTGGAGCGTGTACAGTCTATGATCGCTAAATATGAAGAGTGGCTGTCAAAAACGTAAAGAAAGGCAGCTGAAAGCTGAGAGGGACCGGAGAGGCAGGCAACTGGTCACTCAGTTTTTCCCAAAGAAAGGTAGCCATCGCTCACGTGTGTTCAAAATATTAGCGAATGGTAAATGAACAGTATGAACGTGGTTGGATTAGCCTATCAAGAGAACACTTTTACAGTTTGTACAGTGACATTTTTTCCATTTTAATAACTGAACTGACTTGTGTGATAAGATGAAATATTACGTTATGCTGGTGCTAATAACTAGTGCTAATAACCAGTTTCATAACTAATGGGGTGCCCTAAATATGCACAGATTCAGCCTCAGGGGGACCTCCGCCCTACCAAACCACTGAACCCCCCTTTGGAGAAGGAGGTAAGCAGCAATACAACCCATAAATGCTTTAGGATTGAAGTTTTTAATGAGCGAGCGCCATATACAGTTTTCTAGATT
This sequence comes from Neoarius graeffei, assembly GCF_027579695.1. NCBI lineage: Eukaryota > Metazoa > Chordata > Actinopteri > Siluriformes > Ariidae > Neoarius > Neoarius graeffei. The sequence continues at coordinate 52,793,500 of NC_083575.1, forward strand.
AAAGTGTTGCTAATGTAACAGACGTTGCGTTGTGTTGTTCACCAGTCTTTTTATTCTGAAGAAATGAGACACAAATACACTGCTGAGGACGGGCTGCAAACATCCAGTGGCATTGACGCTTACATTTCCAAAACGAACTGAAAGAGGCCAGCGCCTCGTTCCCATAACTACCTGCGCTCTTAAAGGGCCAGCACAGAATTTCCCCACCACTACACACAATGGCAAGTGGAAAAAAATAAACCCGTTACACTAATAACGGACACCAGTCAAGTGTTTGACATGGTTACGTGTGTGGAATGCTCACACGTTCTAAACCATTGGTTTCAACCATTGGTTAATACATAAAATGTAATAACAAAGTCACAAACTCAAGGTCCATGGGCTATCAAAAGTCAAATAATGACAATAGTGCAATTGTGACGAGGGTGGGCAAAGTTGGGGGGCCCAAAATTCTAATCTTTCATGGGGCCCAAAATTTCTGGCGGCGCCCCTGACTACCAGTATACACCTACCCGGTGGAGATGAGCTGGGAAACTGAAGACTGAAGGAACAGCTCCCTCTCTGATCCTGACTGTCTGACCTGTTCTGTCAAAATCCTTCATATTAGCCACAAAGTCAGAAAAATCTGTTCGTAAAATTACGTTATAATGACCAGTAATGAAAAGTATTTTTCCAGTCTCACCTGTGAAAGGTAATCCCATGTGATCTCGTTTGGACGGTAAACCTGTTGGTACAGTTAAACGCAGCACATGAATGAGGCATCTTTCTTCTCGGCTACTGTCTAGACGCTATACCAGAGACGGTTGAAGAATCTCCACTTTACCACATCCAATATGGCAGCGAGGATGACGTATGATTCTATGCAGAATGCGGCGTCTATGTTTATATGTCTATGGTTTTCTGGTTTTTTGTTAGCAACATTACAGGAAAACGGCTGGACCAATCTTCATGAAACTTTCAGGATATATGGGCATTGGTCTCAAATAGAACCTCCAACATTTTGAGGGCTATCTGGTCAAGGTCAAGGTCACCAAAAAGGTCAAAATCTTTTTTTTCCCCATGATATCTTCCTTCATATTCATCATATTTACTTCAAACCAATTCCAAAATGTTCATCTTTCAATTCTGTTTCCATTGATATGCTACATCAGTGGTTCTCAAATGGGGGTACTCGTACCCCTTGGGGTACTTTGAGGCACTCCAGGGGGTACGTGAGATTTAAAAACTATATATATATTTAAAAAGTAGCATCAATTCAAAAGTCATTATAAATATTATTTAATAAATATTTCAATAAAATATAAGTGCTATATAAGTTTATAAGCTGAATTTTATATTCAGTAGGCTATTTAGTTTCATTATTCTAAAAAATACGAGTCTTCCCCATTCCAGGATGGTTTGACCCAACCTGGTACTACACGGCATCACCTGTCAATCACTGTCGCCTTGACAACACAAACAATGGAGTCATGGTTAAAGCACGGTAGCTGTGCTGCTGAGAACAGAGAGGGACAGGTGACAAAGAAGGTAAAATCACAGCCCCCAAAATCCCGACAGTACTCGGAAGATTATGTCCTAATGGGATTTACGTCCACAAGCTCCCATCCACCCATGGCATTGTGTTTTTTTCTGTGGGGAGACGTTAGCTAACAGTGGAATGAAGCCGGCACATCTCCAGCGCCATCTCCAGACAAAACACGCATCTCATGTTGGTAGGCCACCTGAGTTTTTTAAGAAGAAACTTTCAGAATTCAGGTTATCTCGGAGGTCACGTGACCGGCAAGCGTGATGGTCGGAAGACTCTAGAGCTCCCATGTGATATCTCCACTTTTACTGATAAATTGCTCTGTAAGACCTCGACAGTGTTATATTTGGTAGTGTGAACCATATAGGATGTCAAGCCAGAAGAAATTATTTGGCTCACCGACGAAAATTCCCCCGGCGAAGCGTAAACAACAAGATGCTAACAACACATCGGCTACAGATGCTAACATGGAAGAAGCTATTTCGCTAGCGCTAGCCAAACAGCGCGACCAGTTGGAGACGGTCATCACCCGCACTATTACCAGCGCCGTGGGGAGTGTTAACGACTCCGTTAAGAAACTTCAGAGAGACTTAGACACCCACATGGATGTTGTTCGGGGCCTGATGTCCAAAGTTGAAAGGGTACAAGCTGACACACGGACCATGAAACGCCAAGTATTAGACAACACCACCAGCCTCGAGAAGTTTCAACAGAAACTCGCTCTGTTAGAGGACCACAACCGGAGAAACAATGTCCGGATCATAGGAATCACTATGGGCAGAGAGGGCAACAACGCGATCACCTTTCTCCAAGAAATGCTCCCTAAGTGGATACCCTCGCTTGGTAACAAAATAATTGAAATAGAGAGAGCTCATCGTATTTACTGCGGGAAAAGGGCATCTCATCTTTCATCATTTATCCCGCCACTTTGAAGATCACCCTGGACGGTGAACAACGCAGCTTTTTTACTCCGGAGGACGCAGAGGAGTTTCTACGAGGTTCTCAACGAGGCGTTTCGACAACGCGGGCGGCAGCTCGCCAACAAATGGAGATGATGGAGCAGGAGCGTGAGATGGTGCGGGAGGAGAGTACCGACACCTGAAGATAAGGCGAGGAGTTTTCATGGCCCAGGTTTCATCGTAAGATCTTTTCTGTTTGTTAAGGTCAACTAGCCGTTCCATGCTAACTATGACACTGAGGACTGTTAGTCCTTTCTCAGGCTACACTGCTGGTTACTGTTTCAAGGCCATCATCGACCCTGCCACACAGTAATATTTATGTTTCAGAAGGACAATTTCAGTTATTTCTATACGATGTAGCCGGATTCTGTTGACAGTGGGCCTTAATGTTCACACGTTTCAGCTGTTAATGTACCTGTCAGGTCAGTTAAACTTAGAAGTGGGATACAACCGAGTTTTGGAGTCTCAATGAGCCACGCTATGCAGTGGTCAAGTGACACAGAAATACGTGTTTTGGGATATGGGCATGGCAGCAATAGGGTGGGTTTCTTACTGGACCATATGCTTGAATACATGGCTTACAGTCAAGTGTATAATTGGAATACAATCACAGTGATCTTCGATAATGGTTAAGTTGACTGTCTTGTGTATGAATGTCCGGGGCTTGAACATTAATATCAAGAGGGTTAAATGCCAAGAGCTGATGTGCTTAGCAAAGGCAGACATAGTATTAATTCAGGAATCCCACCTAAAACAAGGTGACGTCCAGAAGATGCAAAATAAACAATACATGGTGGTCTCCTCCTCGAGCAGTGGGTCTAGCTCTAAAGGTGTGATGATTATGTTCAAGAGGAATTTACCTGTGAAAATTGACAGGACTAGTAATGATGCATCTGGGCGAGTAGCATATTTGTGTACATCAATTTATGGTGTAAAGGTAGCATTCATATCAGTTTATGCACCAGCGGTTTTTGAGGACAATTTCTATCCTGACCTCACAAAGGAATTACTGAATCTCGCAGATTATGAATTAGTTCTGGGAGGAGACATGAATGCGGTCTGTAACCTCGATTTAGACAGATCTACAAGTTCATTTACACACAGTCAGCAGTCAGCATCTACGGCTCTGAATACAATGATAGACAGCTTAGACCTCTTTGATGTTTGGCGGTCACAAAATCCAGGCAGTCGAGATTATACTTGCTTCTCCGCATATCATAAGTCGTTCTCAAGGATTGATTATTTTCTGTTGTCACGTGGGTTGAAGGTTTGTGTAACACCCATTAAATTCCTCCCAGCCATATTGGCCCACCACAACCCATTAGTGCTCTGCATTGATCTTAGCTTCAAATCCAAAAAATCTCAGAGATGGCGTTTCAACACGTCACTCCTAAATGATAACGCATTTGTCTCCGAATTTAGAACTAAAGTATCCACATTTCTCCAAGAAAATATTGGTTCCGTTGAGGACGCTAGATTGGTGTGGATGGCGACAAAGGGCTTTATACGCGATTTTACAACATCGTATGCATCGCATATGAAAAAGGTTAGGAATCTTAGGATCGAAGAATTAGAGGAGAAATGTTCATGTTTGGAGAGGGCTCTTAAGAGGAACTATTCTAACACAGTCAGTGATGAGCTGCAGGTTGCTAGACAAGAGCTGAATGATTTACTACAGAGACGAGCGGAATTCATCATGCACAGAACCAGGCAAAATTATTATTGTAACGGAAGCAAACCCAGCAGACTTCTGGCTCTAAAATTAAAACAGTGTGAATCAAAGGCATCCATTGATTCAATACATCACCCTACTAAAGGTCTGGTTTCTAATCCAGCAGAGATAAACAACACCTTCCAGACATACTATGAGAATTTATATACGTCGTCTGGCAACTTCGACCCAGAAGCGTGTAACAGTTTTTTACAAGGGGTGGACCTTCCCACCCTACAAGGAGAAGAGGCAGCGGACTTGGGACGCCCGGTAACTTTGCAGGAATTAAAAGCTGCACTGAGTAAGATGACAAGAGGAAAAGCTCCTGGTCCTGATGGGATACCACCTGAAGTGCTATTGCACTTCTGGGACATTCTTGGACCAGTCTTTCTGAGCTCCATCCAGACTGCTTTAGAGAAGGGTGCATTTCATGAACATACCAATGTAGCTTTAATTTCATTGTTACCAAAGAAGGACAAGGACCTGTCACAATGCTCTAACTACAGACCTATATCTTTGATAAATGCAGATTTGAAAATCTATTCCAAGTTGCTGGCATTACGCCTGGAACGTTATATGGATAAATTAATTCACCCTGACCAAACTGGGTTTTTGAAGGGCCGCCTAGCCGCGGATAACATCAGGCGTTTAATGCATGTAATAGAAGAATCCAAAGAGCTTCGTGTGCCGTGCGCCATTCTGTCACTTGACGCTGCCAAAGCTTTTGACAGAGTAGAATGGGACTATTTGTGGGCTGTATTGCAAAAATTTCAACTAGGTGAAGCTTACATCAGAATGGTTCAGGTTTTGTATGTAAACCCCTCGGCTATGGTCAGCACAAACGGATTGAATTCCAAACCCTTTCCCATTTTCCGTGGTACGAGACAGGGCTGCGGTCTCTCTCCAAGCCTGTTCATTCTTTCTCTTGAACCACTTGCTCAACACCTTAGGCAAAATTCAGTCATGTCCCCTATCCGAGTCAGACAGACTTCACATACCCTATCGACTTTTGCGGACGACATCCTCATATATATGACAGACATAGGAAACTCTATTCACTCTCTACTGGCGACGTTTGAGGATTTCAAACAGCTGTCAGGATTTAAAATCAATTGGTCAAAATCAGCTCTGATGTTGCTAAATGAAGCTGCCAAAAATGTCAAAATATCAAGCCAGATTCCCTTAGCAAACCAAATCACATACTTGGGCATACAAATATATCCTTCGCTTCAGAAAATAGTGAAGAGCAACTATGGAAAAATCTTTAAGGAAGTAGAAAGCGATCTTACAAGCTGGACTAAGTTACCTGCCTCGTTGCGGACACGCATATCTGTAGTTAAAATGAACATTTTGCCTCGCATTAACTTCTTGAGCATGATGATCCCGCTCTCTCCATATCCAGACTACTGGGTCAAAATTGATAAATTATTACGTTGGTATATTTGGAACAACGGCCATCCAAAACTTAAGTTTTCCATGCTACAGAGATCTAAAGATCAGGGCGGACTCGCCCTTCCAAATTTCAAAATGTATCATCAGTCTTTCCAGCTACGACCTGTCATGGCTTGGCTCGACGGCCGCTCATCTGTTTCATGGAAATCTTTAGAGAAGAACCTAGTTCACCCCCGGAGATTGGAGGACATCATATTTTCAGGTATAAAAGATAAACACTGGATGTTGCACTGTGGCCCTATTATTGCCAACACAATTAGGAATTTCAGGGTTGTTGAGAAAGACTTGAAGGTGAACTTTAGGTGGCATAATGATGCTCCTTTGTGGCATAATAATAACATACAGATTGGAAACAAACCACTTGACTTTAGGCCATGGTCTTTGAAAGGTATTAATGTTATTGGGGACCTGTATGATGACAATGGTATGCTTAGTTATCAGGATTTGAAGGCCCACTTCAATCTACAGGACTCTTCCCTTTTTTATTATCTGCAAGTGAGATCAGCACTCAAAGCACATGGTGTCCCAGTAGGGGCTAAGCTTCCTGTACATCCCCTGATAGACTGGATAAACTTCCTTCCCCGCAGGAGCTTTGTATCAAAAGTCTACTCCAAACTATCCGAACAACGAGAGACTCTATCAATGCTCAGAGCGTGGCAGAGAGACTTTGACCTGCAAGAAGACGACATTTCCTGGAGCAGGGTCTGGGAGAACACTTTTCATGCCTCCAAGAATCCAAACCACCAACTCATTCATTTTAAAGTGTGTCACAGGCTTTACTATACACCTGTTACTAGGTTCCGCATGAAACTGATACCAAGTCCAAACTGTACTATATGCCAACTTAACGCTATAGGAGATTACAGACACATGATGTGGGAGTGTCCCTCTGTTCAGGTCTTTTGGGGCCAAGTAGCCAAAGTCTTGTCTGAATTACTAGGCACCACCGTAACATGCAATCCAATGTTACTTCTTCTTAACGATGATTCCCAACTGCATTTAAGCGAGAAACAGTGCAAACTGTTGCTGAGCGGCCTCACAGCTGCCAAAAAACTCTTAGTGCAAAGATGGCTGCCACCTCACGATCTTAGTATTAGGAAATGGCTGATCCACTTTCATGATATAGTATTACTGGAGTTGTCTACTGCACGGATTAACAATGCCAAAGCCCCCACACTGGAGGCGTGGTCGGGCGCGGCTACGCTGATAAAGAACAAACTTGTATTGTGAACAGAGGAACACCACCCACCACAATATACTGCTATCATTTGACACTTGGTTGACTGGTCCAGGGGGAGACCCAAGAGGGGAGGGAGGGATGCTGCCGGGGAGGGGGGTGGTGGTGGTGGTGGGGGGGGTCGGGATTATGTTAAAGTTGTATGGATGTCACTGTATGTTTACTTGCAGTGGTTTAATAAAAAATTCCTCACAAAAAAAGAATTCAGGTTATCTCAAGACACAATGCGGAAAGCCTCCACGACATCAGCCAAAGCCCTGGAGGCCTCTTATGCTATGTCTTTGCTCATAGCTAAAGCCAAGAAACTGTTCACTATAGGTGAAGAGCTGCTTCTTCCAGCTGCTGTTGTGCTGGCTGAGACGATGCTGGACAAAAACGCACCGGAGAAATTCAAGACTTTGTCGAATGACTCCGTTTGCCGCAGTGTGAAGTTATCCCACATTTGTTTAATTTCATAGCGACCTCTTGTGGTAGCGATCCCCCCTGTAGGTTATTTGGGGCGGATGCAGAGACTCAGATTGTTGGCGCGCCCGCGTCTAAGATGCACTATTTTGAATAATGAACGTATTGTTGAGAGGGGCAGGGGCCAATATGGACGTGAGCATTTTATACCCTATTTGGAACGTTTCGTGGCGTATTACTTGACTTCATGGTCTCAATATCGAAAATCTTGCACAAATATGCAACTTCCAACATAATTATCTGGATATTCAACAGATTTCAGCATCGGATGAATTTGTTTTGACTGCCGCCATATTGAATATACGTCGGACCCGTTCAGACCCATTCGTGTATTTACGCCGCCCCGTTTGTAGCATCCCAAGCGAGTAAAACCTGATCCAAGTCTTTCGCTAGGTGGCGTCTTACGGTCTATGTACGAATATTCGAAAGAGACAAGAAAACATGGATAAGAAAAAAAAGAAAAATACATCTATTTTGTTATTCTTCGTCAGAAAGAGAGTACATTCACCTGAAAAAACTGATACCCCTGATACCCAAGGTAATTAGTCATACTAGATTTACAAAAACAACTACTACTGCAACATCAACTACTACAACAGCAACCACTACTACTACCACTGCCACTACCACTGGTGACTACTACTACTACCACTACCACTGGTGACTACTACTACTACTATAGACCTACACCAAACTGAAAACAAGTTAATAAAATAAATTATAATTTACAAGGAGGAGATAATATGTGATATATAGTGGCCTGTGGTTGAATTCCAAAATATTGCCACTGCTTAAACAATATCTCAATATATTTGGTTGAAGCATTGATTTTTGTCATCTACATTGCTTCATATGGCTTCTAATACCAAAAAAAAAACAGAATTGAGAAGAAAAAAACAGCCCCTGGGCTGCCCCAGCTGTTCATTGGGTTCGCTTCGCTCACTAGGTTCGCTTCAACTGAAGGATAATCACTGGGCCCCCCATTGTAGAAATGGGCCCCTGTTTTTTCCCAAGAGGGGCCCTGTGGGCCCCTTGACCTGCAAAACAATCTGAGTCTCTGCGGATGTAGTAACCTGCCGGATCTTCTTTAGAAAGTATGCCATTGTTTTGACTGGTGAAGCTGAGCTGGTGAGTTAAGAAATGTATGCAATGTGATTACAATTTATGTTGAATACTATAGTTATGTTAATGTATGTGGATTGTACAGTAGATAATATGTCCGTGCCATTAATATTGTGGCTTTGTTTCATTTTGTGTCATTTCAGTTGATTACCTGGCGAAAGGCACGGTTACTGTTCAGGTGTATGCTTATGGAAAAATAAACACGTAGAGGACAGTAATCGGATGTCCGAGCTTGAGTGTGACACTGTTTCATCAGTTAAGAACACCCTTTACAGTGGGAGTTGTTAAATTAATGTAGTTAGTTTAATAAAACCGTACAGTAATCAACACTAAGCCAGCCCCGTGACCAGAGATGGGTGTAACGCGTTACTAAGTAACGCGTTACTGTACTCACACTACAGTTGTCGGTAACGTAGTAGTGTAACGCGTTACTGTTATAAGTTTATTAATCACATTACAGTTCCTAACGTAGTAGAGTAACGCGTTACTTTTATAAGTTCATTAATCACACTACAGTTCATAATGGTGCGCACGTTCATTGCTGGATTTCTCCAGTGGATAGAAATCTTAGCCGAATCCGCCCTTAGCAGCTGCACTCTCCCCCATAATCCCAAAATCCCCAGACCGTGCACGCCTGCGCAATAGCCATGATGTTAGACTTGCTCATGAAACTGGTGGTGGTGGTGTAGTTCCAAGAATGGCAACGGCTACTACGTTTGAGGGGTGGCGATATTCCCACTATTTTCAATATGTGGAGAGAAAGGACAGAAATATAATCGTAAGATGCACCTTGTGCCCAGGTCAAAAGCTATTATCCACTGCTGTAAACACGACATCAAATCTGTCCAAGCACCTGCAAAGGCAACATGCTAACACGAAGCTAGTAGCTAAAGACAGTAGGAGGACTGATACTGCTGCCGAATGCATGCCGACTCCAAACAAGCAGCAAAGACTTGATTTCCATCAGGTATCAAAAGCAGAGTTGGATAAGCTTGTTGCTTCTTTTATTGTGGAGGAAATATTGCCTGTGAACACTGTGGAATCGCCGTCTTTTAGAAACATTCTTAGCAAAATACAGACTACAGGAGAAAGACAGCCATGGTCGGATAGGAAAACCTTTACACGCTATCTGGATCAGTGTTATGCCTCAATGGAAAGTAACCTTAAACAAAACTTTGAGAGTTTAGATTATGTGTCTACTTCTGCTGACATCTGGACAAGTCATAATAAAAGTTTTTTGGGAATGACTGCCCACTGGATTAACCCAACCAATTTCCAGCGCGAGAAAGCCGCAATTGCCTGCAAACGAATTAAAGGACGACATACGTATGACTTTATAGCAAGTGAAATTGAGTTTATTCATTCCTCGTTTGGACTGTCACATAAGGTCACCGCCACTGTGACGGACAATGGGTCAAATTTTATCAAGGCTTTCAAAGTGTATGCGCCTCCAGCATCAGATACAGACGAGGGGGATGAGGAAGATGAGGGTGTAGCATTCACAGATGTTGGAGAAGTGCTTTCCACCAACCCAGAAGGACAGTTTTCACTTCCTCCACACTTTAGGTGTGCGTCACACACACTCAATCTCATTTCAACTAATGATGTTGACAAGTGGTTGACATCCAATACCGAGTCTAAAGCGGTGTACAGAAGTGCCACTGGGAAGTGTTCAGCCCTCTGGACAAAATCAAGCCGTTCCACAGTGGCCGCCGAACTTGTGGAGGATATGTGTAAAAGAAAACTTATCGTGCCAACATCAACTAGATGGAATTCGTTCTATGACGCCCTGTCATGCATCACGGACATCCCTTCGCCAGAACTGAACTCTCTGTGTAGCAGTCTGGGTATTAAATCCTTAACTGAACGGGAATATATTTTTCTGAAGGAATACTGCACTGTTATGAAACCTCTCACAGTAGCGTTGGACATTCTGCAAGGGGAGGACAACTGCTACTACGGTAGTCTGCTACCCACACTGGAGACTTTAATGTCCAGGACCTTGGTGCTACGAAATGGGCTCTCCCGGATGACAGCAGGTCTGCCAGATGTCATAGTTGAGGTATGCGCACTGTGATTTGAACTCTGAAATCATGCGTGTTGTATTGTGTGACGCAGATTGAGTCCAAGTTCAAGTTTACTGTCATATTGACATGTTGTCATTGCCGTTTACATTACAGTACATTACATTACATTAAACTTAGCAGACGCTTTTATCCAAAGCAGCTTACAAGAGATGGCAGAAACAAACTACAGTTATGCGGATTATTACACAGAATAAGCAAAGCAAATGTTAACAGTGAACATTTTTTCCGTAGGCCATCAAAACGAGATTTGCACCAGTGCTCGACAGCAAAGATGCCCTCCTCGCTGCCGTGACGTTGCCAAAGTTTAAAGTGCGATGGCTGAGGGAGAACGAGAGGAGAGAAGCCGCGAAGAATTTACTGCTTGCAGAGTGTTGTGCTCACGCTTCAGTTCTTCATGCGCCCGTTTTGGGGAATAAGACTCCCGCCGCCTCCTACAGCACTGTGGCTGAGAAGGAGTTCTTTGACTTTGACGAGGAGGAAAACACGTCTTCGTTCAGCTGTGACACAGAAGTCATAGAGTATTTGCAATCGGGGTCAGAGATGGAAGTACTTAATCGGTTTCCTCATCTAAAAAAGATATCACTGAAATTAAACACAGCTACCCCATCTAGTGCGCCAGTCGAGAGGCTGTTCAGTCTGGGTGGTCTCGTGCTGACGCCTAGAAGAAACAGGTTGTCAGACAACAGATTTGAAAGACTGCTCCTCATGCGCTACAATCATTGCTTTAGTGGGGAGCACCCCCAGTAAGTTAACGAAGTCTGTTTGCAAGGCTAGACCGACAATCAAACAGGTTTAATTGACTTCATCTAGGTTAAATGGTCATTGTGGTATTTAAGTTTTAAGGCATTTATGCTGTGTTTTCTTTATAGACTACCTCTTATTTAACTTTTAACAGTGTCTGCAGGCGATTTAATTTGTGCTATTTTTAGTCAGTGCTGTTTTCAAGCTAGCCTCTTATTTGTTTTAGACTTTTGAGGAGGCTTGTTTTTTTGGCATAAGCCTGTCCACAGACCCATACTGACTCTTCTTCCTCTGTACCATTTGTTCATGTTGTCATCATGACATTTAAGCCTTAAATTTTTTTATTAAAGGGCATTAAAGAAAGGCTTGCCTTGTGTCTTACTGATTGAAATAGGAAGTGTGCCTGCACATATAGGCCTAGGGTTTTGGGGTTTTTTTCTTAACGCTGTAGCTGAGTAATGCAATGTAATGTAAGGAGTTACTGTTCATAAAGAGTAATGAAGTAATGTAATGCATTATATTTTTTTACAGTAGCGAGTAATGTGTAATCGATTACTTTTTTTAAGTAACGACCCCAACACTGCCCGTGACGGAGAAGCAGAGGTCGGACAGTGTCAACAACAACAAACGACAGGAGGCTAGTGTGCGGATGAGACCCGGCGGAGCATCCCGGCCAATCAACAACGCCTCAGACTCAAGTCAAGCCCCAGCAAAGGGTATCGCTTGGTCTGTGACTGTGCTTGAGTGGCTTTTATTGTGGCTGTTTAGCGCGACGGCATAGGATAAGCCGATCGCCGCAAATTCACTGTTAGCACGGTAGCTAGCCGCTAAGCTAGCCGCTAAGCTACCGGAAGTGGGTCACCGCCATCTTGGTACATACCTGCAAACTAGTCACCTTTCGGCGAAATTCGCCGTTTTGATCCCAAAATAGGTCACTTGTGTGAATCGTGTAGATCCGAAGAGTTTTTTTTTTTTGGGTGGGTGCGCGAGGCTACGTTGCCGAACATTTGGTTTCAATGTACTACTATTTCAAAGTACTACTACTACTTTTCTCCTCACACCCACATTCAGACCATTCCCGCCTTCTTCATACTTCAAACGTCTCTCTGATTGGATGACATTCCAACGAGCCAATAGTCTTACAGAACGCTAGACAGTATCCGTGAATTGTAACTGAATAGAGGCAGAGTTTTCTTGAATACGGGTGTTTATAGGAGGATGGCAGAGATCATCCAAACGCAATGCAGAACGGGACACTGAGTCTTGAAAACAGCTCACGGAATCATATTTTCTGATTTTTTCCGGAACTCTATATTACATCTGGAGACGGAAAAACATTTTTAGTATGTGGAGAAAGCTGTGTTACAATGAGTGCGATTTAAAGAGGCTTTAGGGTGGTTTTTTTGGTACCTGTGATTTGGTGGTCTGTGAGTCGTGTTTTTATGACGTAAGACTCAAGGGGCGGGGCTGTTACGTTTGAACTGAACGCGCGACACGGAAGATGTTTCTGTGGGCTGAAACAAAACAGAAAAAATGTCAAATCAGTTTGAATAAAGTCATTTTTTGTTGAACATAAGGATCTATAAACGCGTGTTTTGGGTAATGGAAATCATTTTTATGTGAAACTATTGGTGGGATTGTCAAAATTATAACGTAATATGTGTTGATCTCGGTTGTATTCAGAGAACCAGTTGTGCGTGTGAGTGAGAGAGAGAGAGAGAGAGAGAGAGAGAGAGTGTGTGTGTGTGTGTGTGAGTGAGAGAGAGAGAGAGTGAGTGTGTGTGAGTGAGAGAGAGAGATTCTCTCTCACACACACACACTCTCACACCATGAATTTGGCAGCACTGAAGGAAAGGAGGGCTGAATTTGGTGTCCAGCCATCTACCAGTGCTGCTGGTAATAGGGCAGAGGTGGTGAAGAAGGATAGCATGGCGCGAAAGAGGCACATGGCAGAGCAGCATAAACGTGCCCTTGAACAGCTTGTTCGGGCCAAAAGGTCTAAAAAATGATAAACTGGTCTGCTGAAGAAAGTTTCCAGTGTCACACTTCAAAAATTACTTTTTTAAATTCAAATTTTACTTTTTACTTTTTATACTTTTCCTTCCTTAATGGTAATGTAATGATGTGTCAGATGCAAAACTGAAAATTGCAAAGGAGCAATTCCAACGTTATGGACATGACACTTGAACTCAAAATGGCAACAAATGACCCAGTGCATGTTTTATTGTCTCCCAGTATTTAAACAGGTGTTGCATATTTTAAGGCTGTACCGTACTGGAGAAGTGATAGAACAAGAACAATTCCCATAGTACATCTAGGGCATGCCAGGAAATGCCAATAAAAGATGCGTTATGGATGTGACAGAAAAAGTATCACTTTTCTTGGGTGACTGTACATTTTTATCAAACTCTGTGAAATTGTAAACCTAATGTCGAAATGGAGATATCCGTTTGATAGAGGGGTCCAAGGTGAATATTAAAAAATCTCATCTCATCTCATTATCTCTAGCCGCTTTATCCTTCTACAGGGTCGCAGGCAAGCTGGAGCCTATCCCAGCTGACTACAGGCGAAAGGCGGGGTACACCCTGGACAAGTCGCCAGGTCATCACAGGGCTGACACATAGACACAGACAACCATTCACATTCACACCTACGGTCAATTTAGAGTCACCAGTTAACCTAACCTGCATGTCTTTGGACTGTGGGGGAAACCGGAGCACCCGGAGGAAACCCACGCGGACAACATGCAAACTCCACACAGAAAGGCCCTCGCCGGCCCCGGGGCTCGAACCCAGGACCTTCTTGCTGTGAGGCGACAGCGCTAACCACTACACCACCATGCCGCCCATATTAAAAAATCTTTGTTTAAAATATTTTGTATTTCATGCAGAGTTTCAGAAGGAAAAGTCAGCGTTATGGATGTGACGAAATTCCGTTATGGATGTGACGCGTCTGAAATAGACATGGCATATGTTTAGAAAATCAGCAATTTAACCACCATAACCCTTTGAAAAACTCTCTAAATATCAGCTAAAACTATCAAAGTTCTTAAATAATATTTAGGATGGCTATTGTTTTGCTGTTTTGTGGATTTTAGCATACATTTCTGTGGCTTGTGGCAATAATATAGAATTGTACATGATCAAAGTTGATTTTAGCTTGGGGTTTACATTATAAGAAAGAAAGACTGACAGTGACATATTAGGTTGGTTACAAATTGGTTCAACTTATTCACATCTGTAAAATACAGGCCTAGGTGATATCTCTGGGAGTGGTTTTGATGTATTACATGTTGCTTTATTTTTGCATGGTGAGGTTGACATTTACATGGAATTGCCCAAAGCTAAAAATGAATAAATCTTGTCTTTGTTTTAAATGTTGTCTTTTCCCTTTATTTTCCTTGATCGCGCACTGTTTAAGGGGGCCGGGGGGTTACCGGTAGTTTGTCACCTTTTTCAACCCTCATGAGTTTGCAGGTATGTTGGTAGAGGTACGGGGACCGGAAGTGCGTCATCAAAACAAAGAGTAAAAAGAGAGGATAATAAAAGCATGGCGGACTGTGGAGAATTAAAGAAAAAGCGTTCTTATGCACAAGGGGCTTTTAACAGGAGGGCAAATGCCATTGATTTTAACATGGACCTTTTAAATGAACATGACCTCAACCTTGAACTGAGGGCACTCAAGGGCAGTTATGAAGAGATCTGTAATAGCAGTTTTGATTACATTGCTGTTATGGAAGAGGGAGATGCAAGTGGAAACGAAATGGATGTAGCTGATGTGAGGAGAAGGCTACATGATTGTCGCACAAAGTATCAAGACAGAGAGGAAGGTAAAAAGAACATTGTGGTCCCGCTGTGCATCGGGTCAATTTGGCAGTCTGAGGGTGGACCTCAAAGAAGCGTTTGGTCAAGCTGAAGCGCTCATGTCGGGCCACATGACCCATGAGCAGTATGATATGGTGCACACAGCATTAGAGAGCAGAGTCAAAGCACTGGAGGAGTTTGTGCGAGGCTGGGACCGCTACGTCCTGGACAAGGAGGTAGATGACATGCGAGTTTGCCTCAAGGACTACAAGGAGAAGAGAAGAATGACTATAGTTGCACTGACTAACTACATGTGCCGAAGCAACAGGTCAGCGCATGGCGACCTTGGTGTCCTGGCAAGCGGTGAAGAGGACAAGGGGGGCATTGACGTCGGAGACGATGGTCAAGGCGGTGGAGGGACGACCTCCACTGATAAAACAAGTGGGCCTTCGGCCGGTGGTGGAGACAGTGGCACGGCACAGGATGATGGGGTGCAAGGTGCAGGTGCAGGCCCAACCACCAACCCAACCACTGCTATGATTGGCAGTGCACTGGATGGTAATGTGGACTGTCTTGATGGGGCACAAGGCACGGGCCCCCTGTCAGGTTCTCCCCAAGCGCCGCCACAGAGACATCCACCACAGTGGTCCATGAACCCAACATTTGACCCCGGCTTCTCTAGCACACCGCGGCAGCAGTGAGGAGCGCACGCTGTGCTACCGGATAGTGTTGGGCCAGGACGGAGCATGTCTGCCACCTCTCAGGGGTTAATCGGGCCCAGGATTGCGCTCGCACCCCTAAGCCTACCAAAGTTCTCTGGGGACAGGAGAAGCTATTGGCGATGGAAGAGTAATTGGGGGACCCTTCAGGCATTAGCTGAACCCACGGGCTCCCCAGAGTGTAGGCTCTTCCACCTGCTGGACAGTATCGCTGATGCAGTAAAACGCGAACTCAGGCTGTCTCATTGCCATACTGCAGAGGAGGTCTTCTGGGTTTTGGAGGACTGTTATGGGGACATGTCACAAATATCAGACAACATTGTACTGGAGCTAAAGGATTTACCTGCGGTCCACAACAACCAACCAAGGGAGGCTTTGCAGTTGATCCAAGTGGTGGAAAGGGCGCTGTTGGACCTTATAGACTTGGGTTGTGAGGACGCAATAAAAAAACAGTTGGTGATCCGGTCACTTGAAAGTAAGCTGCTGGACAGCATGAAGGAAAGGTGGCTTTTGTACCGGTGCAACGCAGCCAGCAACGTAAACCCACGTAACTGGTTCGACAAACTATGGCAGTTCCTGAGAGATCAGAAGACGGTTCTGGTGCAACTGGAGCAGTTACAGATCACCAGACGTCCAAACTCTGCCAGAGCAGGTGAACCGAGTCCTCGTGAAAAGCCAAAGGAAAGACTGGGGGACCGAAGACCGGAGAGGCGTTCATTTACCAAGGCCACGGCAAGCGAGGCAAGAGGAGAATCATCGTGAGATCTCTGCAGTATGTGTGGCGAAGAGGGGCATACTGGACGTTTATAACACTGTAAGGTATTTAAGAAGGCTAACCCAGCAGAGCAGAGGACTCAAGTGAAAAAGACCAAAGCCTGCCCCAAATGCCTGGATCTACATGGGAGGGACAGTCCGTGCAATAAAAACTTTCTGTGTCACAATGACGAATGTAAAAGAGGTGATGCCCCTCCAGATCACCACTTTTTCCTGTGCCTCAAACCTCCTGCCAAAAAGGTCACTGCTGGGGGGAGACCAAGGGGGAAAAGAGGAGAGAGCCCTGTGGTCCGACCGAAGAACAAGAGGCTGTGTTTGCAAGTTTAGGTCTAACCCTGGAGCAGCTGGAGGCTGTTCGTAAGGCCTGCACAAATAAGGCATCTTCAACAGTATGTGCTGGCAAAGAGTTGGTAGATGAGAGTGGACCGAAAGAGCACCCGGTCCTCATGATGTTGGTGGAGGTAACGACCAAGAGAGGAGACTGGGTCGGAGCCCTAATCGATCTAGCCTCCGATACTAACTATATCACTCACCAAGCAGCAGAGAGGCTTGGATTGGCAGGTGAGCCAATCACACTGGTCGTATACAGTGTAGATGGTATGGAGGCGAGGGTTGAGACAAAGAGGTACCGTGTGAGCATAAAGGCAGCCACGAAAAAGGGGACATGGCGGCTCCCTGAGATGCTCTGCTATGGACTAGAGGAGATCGCCAGAGTGGACCGTGCAGTGGACTTGGAGCGCCTGGAAAAATTCTTCCCAGGTGTTGTCAAACCGGGGGAGCTGACCCGCCCGGAGAAAGTTGAGTTACTTATCAGTACCCGAGAAGGTCGTCTTGCCCCCCAGCGGATGATGAGGTGCGGCAATCTGGTGTTGCGGGATGGTCCACTCGGAAAGACCATCAGTGGCGTGCACCCGGACCTTTTTGAGGACATTGAGGTGACTGCGCGCCACTCATCGACCCACTTTGCATGCTCCATGAGGGCGGAGTCCAGGAGAGAGATCATCAGGGGAGGTTCGACCTTCAAGTTAAGTGACAACCACAGTGACCAACCCCACTGGGATGCCCGGTACCCCTGGAAAGAGAACCCCGCTACCCTGCCAAACAACCACGAAGCTGTCAAGGTGGAGTTTCTGAAATTGGGGAAGCGCCTTGAGAGGGATCCGAGGTGGAAGGATGCTTATGCGAGGCAGGTACACGACATGGTAGCCAGGGGGGCTGCGATCAAACTTTCCAGGGCTGCGATGGACCGTTGGAACGGAGCTGTGTGGTGGGTGAATCACCTAACAGCACCCAACCCACACTCTGTCTCCACTCCAGTAAGACTAGTTTGGGACAGCAGTCGGGAATTCAGGGGTGTTAGCCTGAATGGCATCCTTCTGAAGGGCCCAGACGTCTTGAACCCCATCCGGGCAGTCCTGCTCCGTTTCCGGGAGGGGGAGCACGCGGCGGTTGGAGATGTGTCCAAGATGTACAACTCGGTGTGGTTAGAGGATGAGGAGGTGCATGTCCATCACTTCCTGTGGAGAGACTCTCCGGTGGATGACATTGAGGACTACACCGTGGTATGGGTGAACATGTGCAATAAGCCGGCTGGTTTTATCGCCCAGGTGGCCATGAGGGAGACCGCCCATCTGCCACAGTTCGCCCACAAAGTGGAAGAAAGACGTGTCATCGTAGACAACGCCTACGTGGATGACATTCTGGTGTCCCACAATGACCCCTAGAGACTGAGTGAGATCCTTCAGGGGGTTGAGGCCATTCTTGAAACCGGGGGGGGTTTACCTTAAGCCGTGGGTGTGGTCTGGCCAAAGTGGGAGGCAAGGCGGTGTTCCCACCAAAACTGAGACTATCGTGTTGCCCAACCAGTTACACAATGAGGACAGTAAGGCCCTGGGAGTGGGTTACCATGTGGGGGAGGACAAACTTTTCCTCATGGTGGCCATTAATTTCTCTGCAAGGAAGAAAAAGATGCGCACCAAGCTTGACCTCACCATGGAGGACATAGAGGAGAAGACACTGGATCCCCTTACCCGTCGTATGTTGCTGAGTCAGGTGGCCGGGCTTTATGACCCCCTTGGTCTGGCGACGCCCCTGAAGCAGAAGGGCGTCATTCTTGTCAGGAGAGCCTTTCAAGAGGCTGGATCTTTGACTAAGGATACGTGGGACAAGCCACTGTCTGATGAGCTGCGTGGGAGGGTGATCGAGTTCCTCAAAGAGTATGCCCAGCTGAGCACCATCACTTTCCCCAGGAGTATTACACCTTCCGGCTGGCTGGGTAAACCCTGGGGGATCACATTTTCCGATGGGAGCTGTGACTCTTATGGGGCTGTTCTCTACCTGCGCTGGGAGACTTCAGGGGGTGTTGTGTCCCGGCTCGTGGAGTCAAAAGCTAAATTGACCCCCCTTGACCAGAAGGGCGACGCTGTTGAAGCAGAGATCTGCGGAGCTGTCTTTGCCGCCCGGCTGAAGGGCTACATACTGAAGCATGGATGTTTGGAAGTGGGTAGGTGGTACCACTTCGTCGACAGCCAGACTGTGTTGGGAGCCATCCAGCGGGAAAGTTATGGGTTCCAAACTTTCTTTGCTAACCGTGTTGGTGAGATCCAGAAGGCCGGACCTGTGACAGATTGGTGGTGGGTCCCTGGTCAGTACAACGTGGCCGATCTTGTCACAAGAGGGTGTTCCCCTGAGCAGCTTGATGGTGAGCTGAGTGAGTTAAGAAATGTATACAATGTGATTACAATTTATGTTGAATACTATAGTTATGTTAATGTATGCGGATTGTACAGCAGATAATATGTCCATGCCATTAATATTGTGGCTTTGTTTCATTTTGTGCCATTTCAGTTGATTACCTGGCAAAAGGCACGGTTACTGTTCAGGTGTATCGTCTCGTCTCGTCTTCTTCCGCTTTATCCGGGACCGGGTCACGGAGGCAGCAGTCTAAGCATGGAAGCCCAAACTTCCCTCTCCCCAGACACCTCGGTCAGCTCCTCGGGAAGAACACCGAGGCGTTCCCAGGCCAGCCGAGAGACATAGTCCCTCCAGCGTGTCCTGGGTCTTCCCCGGGGCCTCCTCCCGGGGGGACATGCCTGGAACACCTCCCCAGGGAGGCGTCCAGGAGGCATCCGAAAAAGATGCCCGAACCACCTCAGCTGGTTCCTCTCGATGTGGAGGAGCAGCGGCTCTACTCCGAGCTCCTTCTGAGTGACTGTGCTTCTCACCCCATCTCTAAGGGAGCGCCCAGCCACCCTTCGAAGGAAACTCATTTCGGCTGCTTGTATCCGCGATCTTGTTCTTTCGGTCATTACCCAAAGCTCATGACCATAGGTGAGAGTCGGAACATAGATCAACCGGTAAATTGAGAGCTTCGCCTTTTGGCTCAGCTCCTTCTTCACCACGACGGACCGGTAAAGTGACCGCATCACTGCGGAGGCTGCACCGATCCGCCTGTCGATCTCATGCTCCATCCTTCCCTCACTCGTGAACAAGATCCCGAGATACTTAAACTCTTCCACTTGAGGCAGGACTTCTCCACCAACCTGGAGAGGGCAAGCCACCCTTTTCCGGTCGAGAACCATGGCCTCGGACTTGGAGGTGCTGATTCTCATCCCAGCCGCTTCACACTCGACTGCAAACCGTCCCAGTGCATGCTGGAGGTCCTGGTTTGAAGAAGCCAGCAGGACAACATCATCCGCAAAAAGCAGAGATGAAATCCTGTGGTTCCCAAACAGGATTCCTTCTGGCCCCTGGCTGCACCTAGAAATTCTGTCCATAAAAATTATGAACAGAACCGGTGACAAAGGGCAGCCCTGCCGGAGTCCAACATGCACTGGGAACAGGTCTGACTTACTGCCGGCAATGCAAACCAGACTCCTGCTCCGTTCATACAGAGACCAGACAGCCCTTAGCAAAGAGCCCCGAACCCCATACTCCCGAAGCACCCCCCACAGAATACCATGGGGGACACGGTCGAATGCCTTCTCCAGATCCACAAAGCACATGTGGACTGGTTGGGCAAACTCCCATGAACCCTCGAGCACCCTATGAAGGGTATAGAGCTGGTCCAGTGTTCCGCGACCAGGACAAAAACCGCATTGTTCCTCCTGGATCCGAGGTTCGACTATTGGTCGAATTCTCCTCTCCAGTACCCTAGAGTAAACTTTCCCCGGGAGGCTGAGAAGTGTGATTCCCCTATAATTGGAGCACACTCTCCGGTCCCCTTTCTTAAAAAGAGGGACCACCACCCCAGTCTGCCACTCCAGAGGCACTGTCCCCGACCGCCACGCGATGTTGCAGAGGCGTGTCAACCAAGACAGCCCCACAACATCCAGAGACTTAAGATACTCAGGGCGGATCTCATCCACCCCTGGTGCCTTGCCACCGAGGAGCTTGCAAACCACCTCAGTGACTTCGGCTTGGGTAATGGACGAGTCCACCTCTGAGTCATCAGCCTCAGTCTCCTCAATGGAAGACATGACGGTGGGATTGAGGAGATCCTCAAAGTATTCCTTCCACCGCCCGACAGTGTCCCCAGTTGAGGTCAACAGCTCCCCACCCGCACTGTAAACAGTGTTGGCCGAGTACTGCTTCCCCCCCCGAGGCGCCGGACAGTTTGCCAGAATTTCTTCGAGGCCGACCGATAGTCCTTCTCCATGGCCTCCCCGAACTCCTCCCAGTTCCGAGTTTTTGCCTCTGCAACTGCCCGAGCTGCAGCACGCCTGGCCTGCCGATACCCGTCAGTTGCCTCAGGGGTCCCAGAGGTCAACATGGCCCGATAGGACTCCTTCTTCAGCTTGACGGCATCCCTTACTTCCGGTGTCCACCACCGGGTTCGGGGATTGCCGCCACGACAGGCACCGGAGACCTTGCGGCCACAGCTCCAAACAGCTGCGTCCACAATGGAGGTGGAGAACATGGTCCACTCGGACTCAATGTCCCCCGCCTCCCTCGGAAGCTGGGAAAAGCTCTCCCGGAGGTGGGAGTTAAAGACCTCCCCAACAGAGTGCTCGGCCAGACGTTCCCAGCAGACCCTCACCATACGTTTGGGCCTGCCAGGTCTGTCCAGCTTCCTCCTCCGCCAGCGGATCCAACTCACCACTAGGTGGTGATCAGTTGACAGCTCAGCCCCTCTCTTCACCCGAGTGTCCAAAACATAGGGCCGGAGATCAGATGAAACGACAACAAAGTCTATCATCGACCTCCGACCTAAGGTGTCCTGGTGCCACGTGCACTTATGGACACCCCTATGCTCGAACATGGTGTTTGTTATGGACAAACCGTGACTAGCACAGAAGTCCATACAGAACCCTGACAGGGGCATAATGCCCCTGACAACATAGCTCCTAGGATCATTCAAGCACACAAACCCCTCCACCACAATAAGGTGGCAGTTCTAGGAGGGGTGTTCTGTTCAGGTGTATGCTTATGGAAAAATAAACACGTAGAAGACAGTAATCGGATGTCTGAGCTTGAGTGTGACACTGTTTCATCAATTAAGAACACCCTTTACGGTGGGAGTTGTTAAATTAATGTAGTTAGTTTAATAAAACCGTACACGCAGAGTAGACAAAATGGGAACAGACATTTTCGAGCAAGTTGTAGCAAAACTTAGCAACTCTTTTTCCCTCCAGCTGGATGAGTCCACAGATGTCAGTGGAAATGCACAACTTGTAGCTTTTGTGAGATACGTCGATACTGACGACATTTGTGAGCACATACTATTTTGCAAAACTCTCGAAGGGAAAACAACAGGAGAGGATATTTTTAATGTTGTCAACACCTTCTTCTGTGAAAACGGCCTCAGCTGGAAATCTTTGCAGCAGCATCTGCACGGACGCAGCAGCATCTATGACAGGCAGCGCAAGAGGACTCCTAGCACGCATAAAAAAGGAAAATCCCAACGTGAAGTGGACTCACTGTGTGATACACAGGGAGGCATTGGCGTCCAAGAAAATGAGCCCTGAGTTTCATGACGTTTTAAATGACACCATCAAAGTGGTTAACTTTATCAAGTCGAGGCCACTTACCGGTAATGCACGCCTTTTTCGCCGCCTCTGTGAAAATATGGGAGCTGAACACACACAGCTGCTGCTCCACACAGAAGTGCGCTGGCTCTCTCGAGGAAGAATACTCAACCGGTTGTTGGAATTACGACCCGAGGTAACCACCTTTCTGACTGACCACAAATTCCCCCCATGCCACCTTATTCCAAGACGCAGACTGGCTGGTAAAGCTGTGCTATCTGGCAGATATATTCAGCAAACTGAACGAACTGAATATGTCTCTACAAGGCAAAGACACCAGCATTTTAAATCTCTATGATAAGGTGGGCGGCTTCCTGAAGAAAGCAGAGCTGTGGAGAGGGGCCTGTGCGCAGGGAAATTTCACCTGCTTTCCTCAGGTGGATGATTTTCTCTCTGGTGAGGATGTGAACAGAGCTCCAGTCAAGTCCCTCATAGTGGGACATTTGGCCAACCTGATTCAAAATTTTCATTCCTTCTTTTCTGACATAGAGGAGAAATCTGCACAGCTGGATTGGGTCAGAAACCCCTTTCTCTTGTCTGAAGCAAACAGAAGCAAGCTACCTGTTGCTGATCAGGAAAAACTCTTGGACGTGTCATCTGACCATGGCCTCCAGATGAAGTTTGCCACATCCACACTCACAGTTTTGGGTGTATGTGAAGCAGGAGCACCCTGACCTGGGACAGAAAGCTTTGGAGCAGCTACTACCCTTTGCCTCCACATATTTATGTGAGGCCTCCTTCTCTGCAATGACTGTGATAAAAACAAAGCAGAGAAACAGACTGTGCCTGGAGAAGAGCTTGATCACAGCAGTTGCCTCCCTGCCACCAAGGCTGACCAAGATCCTTAGTGAAGCACAAGCACAAGTCTCTCACTAAAACAATGCAATCATCAGTGCTGACAGTTTTTAAGTTTGACATGCCAGTCTTGTTTTGATCATTAAAGAATGTACAAGATTTCTTTTTTGTGAACATTTTCTGTGCACAAATATAGTAATGATTTTTTTGTGTGTTTATTTACCAAAAATCGAGTTCATAAATTCAGTTTTAAGCACATATCTTTATTATAAACCTAAAAGAGGACACTTTAAGTTGATTATTTTGTGTGTACAAATCTTTATTTATCACTAAGTTAATTATTTCTTTAAAAAAAAATCTTAAGTTATTTTTATACATTTTCAATTCCAAAGAGTTGAGGATCATACAATATTTTGCAGTTACAAAGTTTAATAAAACAGACAGTGTTGACACAGTGTTTTACGTCTTTTTTTTTTTTCAACTAAAAATGCTTTACACTGGTTCGGGGGTACTTGGCTGAAAAAGTATTTTACAAGGGGTACATCACTGAAAAAAGGTTGAGAACCACTGTGCTACATGATGGGGTATCTTGCATAGTTTTCTTAGCGGTTGGGGGTCAAATGTCAGGGGGTCAAGGTCATTGCTAAAATTTGCATATTTTCCATTATAACTCGAAAACGGTTAGAGATAGAGAGATGTTTATCATTATCAACATATAGGAAGTCATATGGGCTTTCATTTGGTACCATGACCTTGTTTGTTTGTTTGTTTGTTTGTTTGTCTGTTAATAATCTAGTCTCTACACAGTTGCATCAATTGACTTCAAATTATTTTCAGGGTAGGTGAGCAATGGTCCGTAGATTACCTGATTAAATTTTGGTGGTAATCGGGTCAAGGTGAAGGTCAAGGTCACATCCATCCATCCATCCATCCATCCATCCATCCATCCATCCATCCATCCATCCATCCATCCATCCATTATCTGTAGCCACTTATCCTGTTCTACTTATTCTATAGCCACTTAACTCTGTATCTTGACTTTACTTTGACTGCACTGATTGGAGTGTTTTTGAGGCTGCAGCTTCAGACCTGCATGAACTGACTGATACCGTGACATCTTACATCAGCTTTTGTGAGGATATGTGTGTGCCCACCAAGACCTTCTGCACATACAGCAACAACAAACCCTGGTTCACTGCAAAACTCAAGCAGCTTCGCCAGGCCAAGGAGGAGGCCTACAGAAGTGGGGACAGAGTCCTGTACAAACAGGCCAGAAACACACTGACAAAAGAGGTGAAAGCAGCTAAGAGGAGCTACGCTGAAAGGCTCAAAAACAGCCTTTCAGCCAACGATCTGGCATCAGTGTGGATAGGCCTGAAGAATATCACCAGCTACAGGAGACCATCTCCCAACACTGCAATGAACCATCAACTGGCTGATGAGTTGAATGTGTTCTACTGCAGATTTGACACATTCACACCTCTCCCCCCCTCAGACATTAAATACCCATTTACACCCCCTGCTATTCTGCCTCCCCTAGCCTCTGACCCCACACCAGCACTCAAGATCTGTGAAGAGGATGTTTGTCAGCTTTTTCGCAGACAGAAGATCAGGAAGGCACCCAGCCCAGATGGTGTGTCACTCTCCTGTCTGAAGGTCTGTGCTGATCAGCTGGCCCCCATCTTCACCCAGATCTTCAATAGATCCCTGGAGCTGTGTGAAGTCCCCTCATGCTTCAAATGCTCCACAATAATCTCGGTTCCCAAGAAAACCACCATCACAGGACTGAATGACTATAGGCCTGTAGCCCTCACATCTGTAGTCATGAAGTCCTTTGAGAGACTGGTGTTGTCACACCTGAAGGACATCACAGACCCCCTGCTGGACCCCCTGCAGTTTGCCTACCGGGCAAACAGGTCAGCGGATGATGCAATCAATATGGGACTTCACTACATCCTGCAACACCTTGACTCTGCAGGGATGTACGCCAGGATCCTGTTCGTGGACTTCAGTTCGGCGTTCAACAACATCGTTCCAGACATCCTCCACACCAAGCTCACCCAGCTCACTGTGCCCTCCTCCACCTGTCAGTGGATTATAAACTTCCTGACTGACAGGAAGCAGCAGATGAGGCTGGGGAGCATCACATCCAGCACCCGGACTATCAGCACTGGCACCCCCCAGGGGTGTGTGCTCTCCCCACTGCTATTCTCCCTTTACACCAACGACTGCACCTCAAGAGACCCGTCTGTTAAACTCCTGAAATTTGCAGACGACACAACGGTCATCGGCCTCATCCGAGATGGTGACGAGTCTGCATACAGACGGGAGGTTGACCAGCTGGTCTGTTGGTGCGGTCAGAACAATCTGGAGCTGAACACGCTCAAAACTGTCGAGATGACAGTGGACTTTAGGAGGAGCCCCCCCACCCTGCCGGCCATCACCATCACCAACAACACTGTGACTGCTGTTGAAACCTTTAGGTTTCTGGGCTCCACAATCTCCCAGGACCTGAAGTGGGAGACCAACACAGTCACCATCATCAAAAAGGCCCAGCAGAGGTTGTACTTTCTGCGCCAGCTCAAGAAGCTCAACCTGTCTAAGGAGCTGCTGACACAATTCTACTCTGCCATCATTCAGTCTGTTCTCTGCTCTTCCATCACTGTTTGGTTTGGATCAGTCACCAAGCAGGACAAGAACAGACTGCAACGGACAATAAGGTCTGCAGAGAAAATTATTGGTGTCAGCCTGCCCTCCATCCAAGACCTGTACCTGTCCAGAGTCAGGAAACGGGCAGGTAACATCTCTGCAGACCCATCACACCCTGGTCACAAATTGTTTAAACTTCTCCCCTCTGGGAGATGCTACAGATCACTGTACGCAAAAACAACCAGACACAAGAACAGTTTTTTCCCTCAGGCTGTTTCTGTGAATAGCTAAAACCGGACTCAAATATCAGTAACATCAACTGTGAAATATCTGCACACCGTCATTCTGTGCACACTATATATTTATATTTATATTTACTAAGTCATCCTTGCACTATGCACCATTTTGCACCAAAAGATTCTACATGTACTTAGCTTTTTGTTTTGTTTTTTGTCTACGCTGTTTTTATCTGTTTGTACGAAGAGACCTAAGTGAAACCGGAGTCAAATTCCTCATGTGTGTTCACATACCTGGCAATAAAAGTGATTCTGATTCTACAAACAACCATTCACACTCACATTCATACCTACGGTCAATTTAGAGCCACCAATTAGCCTAACCTGCATGTCTTTGGACTGTGGGGGAAACCGGAGCACCCGGAGGAAACCCACACAGACACGGGGAGAATATGTAAACTCCACACAGAAAGGCCCTCGCCAGCCGCTGGGCTCAAACCCAGGACCTTCTTGCTGTGAGGCGACAGTGCTAACCACTACACCACCGTGCCGCCCACATAATAACATATTTTCCATTATAACTCAAAAGCAGTTGCCGATAGATAAATGTTTACTATTATGAGCATATAGGAACTCCCGTATGACCTTTCATTTGGCACCATGATCTTTACTTTGAGTGACCTTGAAAGGTCAAACTCAAGGTCACGGATTTTCAACTTGAAAACTGTTGATGGCAGACAGATGTTTGTCATTATCAACTTACTGTATAGGAAGTGCCATATGGGCTTTCATTTGGCACCATGACCTTTGAAATGTCAAACTCAAGGTCATGGATTTTCATAGGACTGTAACCTGCCAGCTGATGATTGAGAAATATTACCATTATCAACATAGAGGTATAAAATATTGCTGCCGGGTGAGGTTTGTTTTGTCTGGCAACACTTGTTTGTATAAGCTGCACTTAGACGTTGGCATTTAATGCATAAATTATTGGATGCCTGTTGAGCCTCTACTGCTTCTGACGCTTGTATGTAAAATAGTAGTAATATTTCAAGTAATTAATAGTTACAAATGTTGAAGCAGCATAATATTAAAGCTAAGTACATAGTGATTATACATAAAGAGTGACTCTGTATCTTGAGGGGAAAAAATGCTGTGAATGGATGTAATGAAATTTTTGCCACCACATGTGGGATCTTTCTGTATGTACGTAGATGTGATTATGATGAATGATTTGTCATACTCTGTAACCGGCATGCTCATATGTATTGAGCACAGGCTTGTACACTTGAATATGAACTAGTCTACACTTTCTTTTTCTCTGATCTGGCAATGCTTACTTGCGAACATGGAAGAAGTTATGACCTGTAGCTGAGAGGGTATTAAATAAATAAGATATGAAGATTTTTGAAAACTGGGGTTGAACAGAATACAAGATTTCCTGTCTTTTTGAGGGTAAGAAAGGATGACAGAAGTGGGAATGTCCTAAAGAGGAGCAAAATGAGAGAGGTGTATTGGTGGAACAACTGGATACAGAGTAAACGAAGACTATGTTCCTTAACATGTATTTACTGTGTTCCTTCAATTGTCCTTAGGAACTGGCTGCTCAGCATCACAGTGGTTTAATTTAGGCTGTTAGTGTGTTGATAATTATAAATGGAACTAAATTATTTGAATATTGTGGGCAGGTGCAAAGAAAAATTATAATTACATGACTGGGATTACAAAAGAAAAAAAAGCTACGTTTAACTGGAGTGGAGAACTCTGGTGATGTAGTAGCTGATATAGCTGAGGGTTTTTCCAAGCCAGAGTTCACAGACCATGCTGACACTACTAGCATTTCTACCTGGTTTTACTGTATTTAAGTGTTTCCAAGGGCATAGTGGTTCAAATGTAACTAAAAACAAAAATGGCCACGTTGTGTTTAAATTGGAAGACGGATATTTAGAGTCTTCTTCTTCTTCTTCTTTTGGCTGCTCCTGATTAGGGGTTGCCACAGCGGATCTTTCGTCTCCATTGCTCCCTATCTTCCGCATCCTTCTCTACCACACCTGCCACTTTCATGTCCTCTCTCACCACATCCATGTATCTCCTCTTTGGCCTTCCTCGTTTTCGTTTGCCTGGCAGCTCCATCCTCAACATTCTCCTTCCAACATGCTCTGCATCTCTTCTCAGGATGTGCCCATATGGATATTTAGAGTACTTTTTTTTTTTTGTGAAACGCCAACACCACAATTCATAAATTTGTACTCATAAGGCATGCATCTTTTCGGAATATACATGTACTTACTAGTTTATTAGCTTGTTCAAAAGTACTCCTGTGCAAAACAAACATAAAAAAAAGCACCCAGAGCATTTTATTAGGAACACTATCCTGGTACTGAGTAGGGCCTCCCTTTGCTTTCACAACCTCAATTCTTTGAAGCATGGATTCTACAAGTTGTTGGAAACATTCCTTTGAGAATCTGGTCAATGTTGACGTGATTGCATCACACAATTCCTTTAGATTTTTATGTAGCCTGGTCTGATGAATCTCGATTTCTGCTGAAGCACACAGATAGTAGGGTCAGAGTTTGATGCCAACAGCATGAATTCGTACCCTGTGTCCAAAATCACTCACTATTCACTATATAGTGAGTTCGCCATTTTGTAGTGCTGTCCGAATGTATCGTGAGAGTTACTACACCCTATATAGTGCAAAGTATCCCACAATGCATCATGAAAAGTAGTGTACAACTGATGGTCACTAACCAAGCAATATAGACCATCATGCATTGCGGTTGCGCTGAAAGAAAAAAAGTGTGTTGGGGTGAATGGACAGAGGAATAAACACATTATAAACAGACATTCAAGGACAATTAATAATAGTAAGAGAATAGAAAAAAGCTAAAATAGAATAAGAGAGATAAAATACAAGAATAAAAGTTACAGCGCAGAGCGAGGAATTAATCAAAAGCCTCAAATTTGATTTAATAAAAGGCAGTGGTAAAGAAGAAAGTATTCAGCCTTGATTTAAAAGAACTGAAAGATGCAGCAGACACAAAGTACTTTGTATTTATTAACGTGGGAAATACGCTCAGTATAATATGTATTTATCACAAAAATACATCTCATCTCATCTCTAGCCGCTTTATCCTGTTCTACAGGGTCACAGGCAAGCTGGAGCCTATCCCAGCTAACTATGGGCGAAAGGCGGGGTACACCCTGGACAAGTCGCCAGGTCATCACAGGGCTGACACATAGACACAGACAACCATTCACACTCACACCTACGGTCAATTTAGAGTCACCAGTTAACCTAACCTGCATGTCTTTGGACTGTGGGGGAAACCAGAGCACCCAAAGGAAACCCACGCGGACACGGGGAGAACATGCAAACTCCGCACAGAAAGGCCCTCGTCGGCCACGGGGCTTGAACCCAGACCTTCTTGCTGTGAGGCGACAGCGCTAACCACTACACCACCGTGCCACCCCTACAAAAATACATGCATGTATTTATTATTTTGAAAACCCACCAGCCGACTGATCTGGCCCGTTTTGATTGTGCAACAGTAATGACGTAAATAACAGCGTGGCGGAGTAGTGTCCGAAAGTGTTTTTTCATTTTACCAATGAGCTCACTATATAATCCTCTATATAATAATTCCCAATATAGTGAGTAGGGAGTAGTGAATGAGTGAGTGATTTTGGACACAGGAATGGACTTGACAGTAGTCCAGGCTGGTGGAGGTGGTGTTGTGGTGTGGGGAATGTTTTCTTGACACACTTTGCTACCAACCATTTCTTGAGTATTGTTGCTGACCATGTGCACCCCTTCATGGCCACATCTTACCCCTCTTCTAATGTCTACTTCCAGTATGATAATTCACTATGCCACAAAGCAATAGTCATCTTAAACTGGTTTCATGAGCATGTCAATGAGTTCAATGTTCTTCAGTGGCCTTCCCAGTCACCGGATCTGAACCCAGTAGAACTCTTTTGGGATGATAGAACGGGTGATTTGCAGCATAAAAGTGCAGCTGAAAAATCTGCATGATGAAATCATATCAAACAGATCAGAATCTCAAAGGAATGTTTCCAACATATTGTGAAATCAGTGCCATGAAAAACTGAGGCTGTTTTGAGAGCAATGGGAGGCCCTACTCAGTATTCGTATAGTGTTCCTAATAAAGTGCTTAGTGAGTGTATATTGTAAAATACTTGTTTGCCTGTGCAGAGGCTAGACTCACTGGATAATATCACTCATGTGTGATAGTCTCTTGACTTAATTTTGTTTGAGGTTGTGTTATTAATGTCATCCTTTCCCACAAAAACCTATTGTAACACTTTGACCGGGTGGGTGGAGCACAGAAGTGCGGCAGGCCAGAACTGAGTTTTCAAAAATTTTTTATTAGCAGCTTTTCAGCATTCACACTCTCCCAGTTCACACAGACACGCACACACATCATCCGTCTGGCTGGGGAGAGAGCTCCCTTCCTCGGCTCTCTCTCTCCTTATATAGGGCGCGGTCACTGGGGAAGACATACAAACACAGATTAACAGACATCAGGTGCAGTGATTCTGCCACTTACCTTCCCTGACTCCGCCCTATGGTCACAGACCGACACTTGACTACGCCCCCGCTGCCACATGCCCCCACCGCCCGACTCAGGCCAGGCAGCTGTCCGGCCTGCAGCCGACTCCCCCCCCCCCCCCCCCCGACGGGAGAGGAAGTCCGCCACGACCATCTGCGCCCCTGGCCTGTGGACGACCTTGAAATTAAAGGGCTGGAGTGCCAGATACCAACGGGTGATTCGCGCGTTGGCATCCTTCATACAGTGGAGCCACTGGAGGGGCACGTGGTCCGAACAGAGGGTGAAAGGGTGCCCCAGGAGGTAGTAGCGGAGGGCAAGGACCGCCCACTTGATGGCTAGGCACTCCTTCTCTATGGTGCTGTAGCGCCCCTCACGCACCGACAGCTTTCTGCTGGTGTACAGCACAGGGCGATCCTCCCCCTCCACCTCCTGGGACAAAACAGCCCCCAGGCCTCTGTCCGATGTGTCCGTCTGCAACATAAAGGGGAGAGAAAAGTCAGGGGAGTGTAACAGTGGCTCCCCACACGGTGCAGCCTTCACCTCAGAGAAAGCCCGCTGGCATTGCTCCGTCCACTGGACCGGATCTGGTGCCCCCTTTTTAGTGAGATCAGTCAGCGGGCTGGTGACATCTGAATAATTAGGTATAAACCTACGATAGTAGCCAGCCAGCCCCAGGAACTGTCTCACCTCCTTTTGGGTCTTGGGCCTCGGGCAGGCCGCAATCGCTGCTGTCTTATTAATTTGGGGATGCACCTGCCCATTACCCAAGTGGAAGCCCAGATACCGTACTTCCACCTGCCCAATTGCACACTTCTTCGGGTTGGCTGTGAGACCCGCTCGCCTCAGCGACCTAAGGACGGCCCTCAGGTGTTGCAGATGCCGTGGCCAATCATTACTATAGATTATGATATCGTCTAAGTATGCGGCCGCATAGGTGGCGTGGGGGTGGAGGACCCTGTCCATAAGCCGCTGGAACGTAGTGGGCACCCCAAACACCCCAAAAGGAAGTGTGACAAATTGGTGTAAGCCAAGCGTTGTGGAAAAGGCCGTTTTTTCTCGGGATAGTGGAGTCAAGGGGATCTGCCAGTAACCCTTTGCTAAATCCAGTGTCGAATAAAAGCGAGCCGTGCCTAGTTGATCCAGCAACTCATCAATACGAGGCATTGGGTACGCATCAAATTTAGACACCGCATTGACTTTTCTATAGTCCACACAGAACCGGACCGACCCGTCGGCCTTGGGAACCAAGACCACCGGGCTGCTCCAGTCACTGTGGGACTCCTTGACGATGCCCATTTCAAGCATGGCCTCGAGTTCTTCCCGAACTACCTTTTGCTTGTGTTTGGGTAGCCTGTAAGGGCGGCTGCGCACTACCACCCCCTGGGGCGTCTCGATGTGGTGTTCTATGAGGCGGGTGCAGCCGGGCAGGGGCGAGAACACGTCCGAAAATTCAGTCTGCAACTGGGCAACCTCCGTGAGTTGGGTCGGGGAGAGGTGGTCTCCACAGGGGACCAGAGAGGTAAGCGATGTCAATGTTCCTTTTTGAACCTCCGGCCCCAGCTCCGCCTTCTCCAGAACCAACGACACCAACGCCACAGGGACCTCCTCGTTCCAGAGTTTGAGCAGATTGAGGTGGTAAATCTGTAGCACCCCACCCCTGTCCGTTCGCCTCACCTCATAGTCAACGTCCCTGACTCGCCGTGTGACCTTAAAGGGTCCTTGCCACTTGGTGACCAATTTGGAGCTCGATGTGGGCAACAGTACGAGTACTTTATCTCCCGGTGCGAACTCCCTAAGGCGCGTACCCCTGTCGTACAGGCGGGTTTGCCATTCTTGGGCCTGCCGCAAATTCTCCTGGGTTAGGTGTGTGAGTGTGTGGAGTTTTGTGCGCAGGTCAATAACGTATTGAATTTCATTATTGCTCCCAATTTTCTTGCAGTACATCTAGGATGCCGCGCGGCTTACGTCCATATAATAATTCGAACGGGGAGAACCCCGTGGAGGCTTGTGGGACCTCTCGCACTGCGAATAACAGGGGTTCGAGCCATTTATCCCAATTACGTGCGTCCTCACATACAAACTTTTTAATTATATTCTTGAGTGTGCGGTTGAACCGTTCGACTAAACCGTCTGTTTGTGGGTGATAAACACTGGTGCGGATCGGCTTAATTCCCAGTAGCCCATACAGTTCACGCAGTGTGCGTGACATAAACAAGGTGCCTTGATCAGTCAGAATCTCTTTGGGGATTCTGACTCGGGAGATGATGTGGAAAAGTGCTTCCGCAATACTGCGTGCTGAGATATTGCAAAGAGGCACTGCTTCCGGGTATCGCGTTGCATAGTCCACCAGAACTAAAATAAAGCGATATCCTCGTGTTGACCGATCTAATGGCCCGACGAGATCCATCCCAATTCTTTTGAATGGGGTCTCAATCAATGGCAGAGGGCGCAAAGGCACTTTTGAAATGGCCGCTGGATTTACTAACTGGCATTCGCGGCACGCCGTACACCACCTACGGACATCGTCGCGAATATCTGGCCAATAGAACCGGGCCATTATTCGGGCTAGTGTCTTATCCTGCCCCAAGTGTCCAGCCATGGGATTAAAGTGAGCCGCCTGGAATACCAATTCCTGGTGGCTCTTTGGAATCAAAAGTTGTGAGATCATTTCCTTAGTCTGAGTGTCCTGCGTCACTCGGTATAATCCATCCCTCATAATAGAGAAATAGGGGAAGGATGGGGTGGCGTTTGGCTGGATCGTTTGACCATCGATTACTCTCACTTGGTCAAATGCATGCCGCAGAGTCTCATCTCGCGACTGTTCTAACGGGAAATCCACGAGGGATTCCCCGAGAGAAGGAGGAGGAGCCTGTGGCTCCTCACTCTGATGCGGTGATGATGTAGACGGCTATGTGACAGCTGCTCCCGCCAATGCCACACCGGGACCTCACCCTGCTGAACTACGGCAGGCCCCACTCTTCACTAAATGACTCATTAACTCCCGAAATCCCGGCCAATCAGTCCCCAAAATTATCGAGTGGGTAAGGCGAGGATTAACCGCTGCCACACTAAATTTCTCCCCTTGGAATAGAATGTGGACCAACACTAAAGGGTAGTTGTGAACATCCCCATGCACACACAACACTTTCACCAATTGTGCTCTCCCCAATGCCTTGTCTTGCACCAGGCTTTGGTGGATTGAGGTCTGATTACACCAGAGCCTGATACGTATCCCCTTGGACACTCATCGGTATGCGATACGCTCCGGCCCGATCGAGGGCAGTTCCTGGCGTGTTGGGGATCCGGACCACCACGCCCACCTCCATTGCCGAGCACTGATGCTGGAGGTGCTGCGGGGAGCAAACCGGCCCGGGCTCTCTCTCTGCACTGGCGCTCTGGGGCTCACTCACCTGAGGGGGGGGAGAGACAGACACGGAAATGGGAAACAAGAGGGCACTGTGGGTGTGGCGGGCCAGCTGGGGTAGAGCCGGCCTCCGCCTCCACGGTGGGGGAACAGGGCGAGGACGAGACACAGAAGGGGAGGGGGGGAGAGAGAGAGAGAGAGAGAGAGGAGAAGAGGAGATCTGTGATCCTTCCGTGGGAACAACCGCCAAATGATCCTCTGCCAACTCGATGGCCTGATCCAGTGACGCCGGGCGATGGCACTGGACCCACTCCGCGGTCCCTTCGGGAAGTCGTGCGATGAACTGCTCCAGTGTCACCAGATCGACTATTCCCTCAGCATCGCGGTTGTCACCCCTCAGCCACTGCCAGCAGGCGTCCCGGAGTTGCTGGCCAAATGCGAATGGCCGGCCGACCTCCTCTAGGCGTAGAGCGCGGAAGCGCCTACGTTGTTGTTCTGGGGTGCGCCCCACATGCTGGAGGATGGCCCGGCGCAGGTCCGCGTAGACCAGCCGACTGTCGGCGGGGAGCTGTAGTGTGGCCAGCTGCGCCTTGCCCGTTAGCAGGGGGAGGAGGCGCGCCGCGCGCTGTTCCACCGGCCAGCCCCAGGCCTCGGCTGCTTGCTCGAAGAGCGCTAGGAAGGCCTCGGGGTCATCGTGCGGGCCCATCTTCGTTAGGGTGAGGTGGGGAGGGCCCGCCGTGGTGAAACCCGCCGACGCGAGGAGGTGTCAGAACGCCTGACGATCTTCCTGTTGCGCCAGCACCAGGGCCTCGAACCTTTGCGCTTGCTCCTTTCGGAGGGCGACCAGCGCCTGGTGCTGGCTCTGTTGGGCCGTGGCGAGGGCGTGGATCAGGTCCGCGAAGGGAGAGGACTCCATGGGGCTGTTCTCCTCTGTGCTCTGTCCCGGGTTTCGGCACCACTGTAACGTTTTGAGCGGGTGGGTGGAGCACAGAAGTGCGGCAGGCCAGAACTGAGTTTTCAAAAAATTTTTATTAGCAGCCTTTCAGCATTCACACTCTCCCAGTTCACATAGACACGCACACACATATCATCCGTCTGGCTGGGGAGAGAGCTCCCTTCCTCGGCTCTCTCTCTCTCCTTATATAGGGCGCGGTCACTGGGGAAGACACACAAACACAGATTAACAGACATCAGGTGCAGTGATTCTGCCACTTACCTCCCCTGACTCCGCCCTCCGGTCACAGACCGATGCTTGACCACGCCCCCGCTGCCACACCTATGGTCACAAGCTGCTGCTGGAATTGATGGATAGCAGTGTTCTCTCTTTGAGATTAAATTTTAACAGATTGTGCAGTGTGGACTTTTAACCAGCAGAGGGAGCCTGCTGGATAATAATCATGTGCAGTCTCCTCCAAAAGTATTGGAAAGGCCAATTCTTTTGTTTTTCCTGTACACATTTTTTTGAGATTTAAAAAGATAATAATAATAATAATAATAATAATAATAATAAAAGATGCCCTGTGATGACCTGGTGACTTGTCCAGGGTGTACCCCGCCTTTCGCCCGTAGTCAGCTGGGATAGGCTCCAGCTTGCCTGCGACCCTGTAGAACAGGATAAAGCGGCTAGAGATAATGAGATGAGATGAGATGCTCGACATACAGCACAGATTAAATTTCAGTCCTCTCTGACCCACGGTGCAAACAGGCAATGCAATAAATAAAAATAGAATAACTGAAATAAACAGTATAAACACTCTAATGGCCCTTTTCCACTACCCTTTTTCAGCTCACTTCAGCCCGACACGGCTTGCGTTTCGACTACCTCAGAGCGGCGCGACTCAGCTCGCTTCAGCCCTACTCAGCACCCAAAACTCGCACGGTTTTGGAGTAGGGCTGAAGCGAGCCAAACCGAGCCGAGTGGGGCTAGGGGCGTGAGGAGACACTTCCCTGTGCACTGATTGGTGAGGAGGAGTGTCCTCACATGCCCACACACGCCCCGCAAGCATGCTGGGATCTGTAAACATCGTAAACCCGGAAGAAGAATTACGAATTACAAGAATTTCTGAAGCCTTATGCGCCTCGCCTCATCTATACGCGCTTGCCAGTATCTGTTGGCGTTGTCGGTGACAACAAGCCACAGCACCAAGACCAGCAACACTAACGACTCCATGTTTATTGTTTACTCTCCGGGTTGTGAGACTACCGCTTAAAAGGTCACTGATGTCACTGTTTGCGACATCACCTGACGTCCACCCACTTTTGCTAACTCCACCCAATGTGTCCACCCACTTCCAGCCAGCACGGTTCAGCGCGGTTGTAGTCGAAATGCAACTCCAACAGCCCCACTCAGCTCGACTCAGCCCAACTCAGCACGGCACGGCTCAGCCCAACTCAGCCGCGTTGGTAGTGGAAAAGCAGCATATGGTGTGTGTATATATATATATATATATATATATATATATATATATATATATATATATATATATATTAGTGCTGTCAAAAATGTCGCGTTATTAACGCGTTAAGTTGACTCAATTTTAACGGCGATAATTTTTTTATCACGAGATTAACGCTCTGTGACATGATGTAGGTTTTTCATAA
This sequence comes from Neoarius graeffei, assembly GCF_027579695.1. Classification (NCBI taxonomy): domain Eukaryota; kingdom Metazoa; phylum Chordata; class Actinopteri; order Siluriformes; family Ariidae; genus Neoarius; species Neoarius graeffei. The sequence continues at coordinate 52,830,337 of NC_083575.1, forward strand.
GCTTTTGAAACTGCCAGGAACTTGGAACAGAGACTTTGCTTAGAAAACCGATAGCAGCTAGACTGTAATGCCCTGCACAGCCAGAGTCCTCTGCCCTCCTCCCCCAAAGAACCAGCGCGGGCAGGGCGCGCTAGTAGAGATGGGATTTATGGCTCTTTGATGGGATCCGCATCTTTGTGATCCGTTCTTTGAAAAGAGCCGTTCAAAAGACTGGCTCATTTGGCTCTTTTTAAATATTTATTCAGTTTTAAGAAGACAGCGTCTAAAGAAGCCAGATCCCTCTGAACTGTAAACTCAATGCTATCCCAGAAATCCTTCCTGTAATATGCAAATTTGGCCGCCTCTGATTGGACAGCACGACGCATCAACAGGCAGAAAGTGTAAAAGTACAAAATGTGTTAAGTGAGCTGAAACAGTAAAGATCAGATTCAATGCAATATTTATCAACGAACAACTTAAAGTTAATATAATAGTGTACTTTATATTATAATCAAGCATGTCAAGCCTACCGTCACTGTGAGTTGTAGACTAACTCAAGCAGTAGATCACTTCACTCATGGTTCTTTTGCTAGCACCGGTGCTCGGCTTAGGTTTCACTTTGCAATGGCTGTGTCAAGACGTGTTATGCTTTGCAATAAAAAAAACATTGGTACAAAGCAAGCCCATTCACTTTTTTATGCTGATAAGAGAATTACAATGGTTTTTCATGTGACAAAAATGTGCGATTAAATTGCGATTAATCGTGAGTTAACTATGAGTCGCAACATTAATCACGATTAAATATTTTAATCGCTTGACAGCACTAATATATATATATACACACACATACATATACATACACACACACACACATATATATATATATATATATATATATATATATATATATATGTGTGTGGTGTGTGTGTGTGTATGCATATATATATATATATATATATATATATATATATATATATATATATATATATATACACACACACATATATACACATACATATAAATTGGAGCAAAAGGACATAAAATAAACAGTCAAGGGCACTTGAGGTATAGCAGGTAAACATGAAATAAGCAGTATAAACAATAAACTAATAGCTGTTAAGGTGAGGTACAGTAGTGCGGAATAGTGCAAATGAGCGAGGTAAAGTGAAATGTGCAGTCCCTGAGTTCAGTGTGCGAATGAATGTTGAGAGTATATGTGTGTGTGTGTGTGTGTGTGTGTGTGTGTGTTGGGGGGGGAACTGTGAGGGTGACATGATGTCAGATGCTGAAGGGGGGGCAGGGGGGTGTACGGGCAGAATCTGTGGCAGGGGGCAGAGGGGGGAGGAGGGGCAGAACAGGGAGGGAGTTGAGCCTCCTGACCGCCTGGTGAAAGAAACTGTCCTTGAGCCTGCTGGTTTTGGCCCAGAGACTCCGCAGTCTCCTCCCTGACGGCAGCAGGCTGAAAAGGCTGTGAGATGGGTGGGTGGGGTCACCTGCAATCCTGATGGCTTTGCGGGTGAGGTGGGAGTTATAGATCTCCATAAGAGAAGGGAGAGAGACACCAATGATCCTCTCAGCTGCTCTCACGATGCGCTGCAGAGTCTTGCAGCAGGACACGGTGATGCAGCTGGTCAGGATGTTCTCGATGGTGCCTCTGTATATGTACATTTAGATCTGATTAGAACATGGCACCTTCTGTTTGAACCCACCCAATTTTGTGTGTTCAATGATATAGGTACATTACATTACAGGCATTTAGCAGACGCTCTTAACCAGAGTGACGTACAACATACCCAGAGCAGTCTGGGGGACAGTTGGGGTTAGGTGCCTTGTTCAAGGGCACTTCAGCCATTCCTGTTGGTCCAGGGAATCAAAACAGCAACCAAAGCTGCTTTTCTAACCATTAGACCATGGCTTCCTGACAGGTATTTCTTGTTGCCCAGGGGTGCCCTGTTAAAGGGGCGCTCTGTTTAAATAATTAGTTACATTTGTTAAGACACATCTAGGTGTGGTTATTGGCATAACAAATAAGCATGATTATTTTGACAATTTTAACAATAAATCTTTCTATCTCTCTCTCTCCATCGGAGTGGCACTCTGTTATAAAAACTGAAGTTTGAGAAAGGGTGCAAATGCCTACTATGGTATTAAAGCATAGGTTTCCACAAATGCTGCATTGTTAGTTTCTTAGTACTGTTTATCTTAGTTTCAGTGTTGACCCTTTTTCTATTATACTGTTGTGTTGCATCTTAGGCACAAAGATGCAGGTTGTCTCAATGCTAACAGAGCAATTGGGGTACTTCTCATCTCATCTCATTATCTCTAGCCGCTTTATCCTGTTCTACAGGGTCGCAGGCAAGCTGGAGCCTATCCCAGCTGACTACGGGCGAAAGGCAGGGTACACCCTGGACAAGTCGCCAGGTCATCACAGGGCTGACACATAGACACAGACAACCATTCACACTCACATTCACACCTACGGTCAATTTAGAGTCACCAGTTAACCTAACCTGCATGTCTTTGGACTGTGGGGGAAATCGGAGCACCCAGAGGAAACCCACGCGGACACGGGGAGAACATGCAAACTCCACACAGAAAGGCCCTCGCCGGCCACGGGGCTCGAACCCAGACCTTCTTGCTGTGAGGCGACAGCGCTAACCACTACACCACCATGCCGCCCCCAGTTGGGGTACTTCACATATTATTTCACACTATTTTCATTCCATCCATCCATCCATCCATCCATTATCTGTAGCTGCTTATCCTGTTCTACAGGGTTGCAGGCAAGCTGGAGCCTATCCCAGCTGACTATAGGCGAAAGGCGGGGTACACCCTGGACAAGTCACCAGATCATCGCAGGGCTGACACATAGAGACACGCAACCATTCACACTCACATTCACACCTACGGTCAATTTAGAGCCACCAATTAGCCTAACCTGCATGTCTTTGGACTGTGGGGGAAACCAGAGCACCCGGAGGAAACCCACGCAGACACAGGGAGAACATGCAAACTCCGCACAGAAAGGCCTTCGCCGGCCAATGGGCTCGAACCCGGGACCTTCTTGCTGTGAGGCGACAGCGCTAACCACTACCTGTTTTCATTCCATATTCTGCAAATGAACTATTTTACTGTTCAGTGAAATACAAAAGTGAATCAGATGAATAGTTCTGAGTAAGCCTGTACAGAACTTTCTTTCTAGCCTCAGCATTTTCAACTGGTTATAAAATTCAATATTTTGTTCATATTGTACAACAATAGATGATACCAGCTGTATATGCATCTTTAAGGTTGGTTTATAGATGCCATTATACAGATTTTGTTCGAGGAAGAAATGTCATTATGTCTAGCTCATGTTATACAGTACCAGGCATAGGCTTGGACACACCTTCAAATTCAGTGTTTTTTCTTTATTTTTATTAAGAAAGACACTTCATGTCTTGTGTAGTGGTTAGCACTATCACCTCACAGCAAGAAGGTTCTGGGTTCTAGCCCAGCAGTCAACGGGGGCCTTTCTGTGTGGAGTTTGCATGTTCTCCCCGTGTCTGCGTGGGTTTCCTCCAGCTGCTCCGGTTTCGACTTGTCCGGGGTGTAACCCGCCTCTCGCCCATAGTCAGCTGGGATAGGCTCCAGCTTGCCCGCTACCCTGCACAGGATAGGCAGTTATGGATAATGGATGGATTTCATGTCTTAAAGTAATGATGGATGTTGTTTCTCTTTACTTAGTTGAGCAGTTCTTGACATAATTTGGATTACTACAGTTGTGTAACAGGGATATTTACTGTATTTTTATTATTTATTATTTACTGTTTGATCTCAAACACCTTAAGAAGGCAAGAAATTGCATTAATTAACTTTTGACGAGGCACAACTGTTAATTGAAAAGCATTCCAGGTGATTACCTCATGATAATGGAAATAGTGTTCAAAGCGTCATCAAGGTAAACGCTGGCTACTTTGAAGAATCTAAAATATCAAACATGTTTTTAACACTTTTTTTTACTACATAATTCCTTATATGTTCCATATGTTATTTCATAGTTTTGATGTCTTCAGTATTGTTATACAATGTAGAAAATAGTCAAAATACAGAAAAACCAATGAATGAATAGGTTATATTATGTATAAATTAAGACGTAGGTTGTTGGCTCGTAATTTGGTGCTGTTTGAATAGTGATGGCTGCAAATATGTCTTGCTAGTTAATAGGATCTGAGCAGATTTAACATGTTTGTGCAGTCAGAGGTCTGTGTAGTTTGATGCCAATGTTAACGTCAAATCAGACACACACGCTCAGATTGATGGTCACAGGACAGTACCTTTTTGTACGGATATTTTTCCTGGAAAAATTAAGTCTTTAAGGGCGGCACGGTGGTGTAGTGGTTAGCACTGTCACCTCACAGCAAGAAGGTCCTGGGTTCGAGTCCTGTGGCCGGCGAGGGCTTATCTGTGTGGAGTTTGCATGTTCTCCCTATGTCTGCATGGGTTTCCTCCAGGTGCTCCGGTTTCCCCCACAGTCCAAAGACATGCAGGTTAGGTTAACTGGTGACTCTAAATTGACCGTAGGTGTGAATGTGAGTGTGAACGGTTGTTTGTCTCTATGTGTCAGCCCTGCGATGACCTGCCGATTTGTCCAGGGTGTACCCCGCCTCTTGCCTATAGTCAGCTGGGATAGGCTCCAGCTTGCCCGCGACCCTGTAGAACAGGATAAGCGGTTACAGATGATGGATGGATGGATGGATGGATGGAAAGATGAAGTCTTTAAAATTCCTTTCAGGTACAACATTCACTTTCTCAGGAATTGAAGTACAACCTTCAGGTAAAGACGGTTTATGACCATTGTACCATTTCAAAACATTTTTAAGAGTGCACCATAGTGCTCATCTCATCTCATCTCATTATCTCTAGCCGCTTTATCCTGTTCTACAGGGTCGCAGGCAAGCTGGAGCCTATCCCAGCTGACTATAGGCAAAAGGCGGGGTACACCCTGGACAAGTCGCCAGGTCATCACAGGGCTGACACATAGACACAGACAACCATTCACACTCACATTCACATCTATGGTCAATTTAGAGTCACCAGTTAACCTAACCTGCATGTCTTTGGACTGTGGGGGAAACCGGAGCACCCGGAGGAAACCCACGCGGACACGGGGAGAACATGCAAACTCCGCACAGAAAGGCCCTCGCCGGCCACGGGGCTCGAACCCAGACCTTCTTGCTGTGAGGCGACAGCGCTAACCACTACACATAGTGCTCATAATAGTAAATAATTAATGTTAGTAAAATAAAATCAGTAATAATTTAATAAATTATTACTTAAACCTAAAGAATCAGAGAAATATGATACTGCATGGTTTTTTTTTTTTTTGCAGTTTTACTATGTTAAAAACCCCATCCATACAGCATGTCATTTGTTTGTGTGCAGTTTACCAAAGCTGTTTTAAAATGTTCATGTGACCCTACGAAACCCACTTTGACTGTGTTTTCAGTATATGCTATGGTTTATTATTTGCACTATATAGACTCATTTAAAGAAATAGCTTAAGATTTACCACGTCAAAAATTTTAAACTTTATTTCAAACCATACAGTGTAAACATAAATACAACCCCCACACACACACACACACACAAATAAATTAAGCTATTATCAATATTAATCCACGTCCAACATCCTCCAGTGTATCGTTTCTCAGTCCAGTGCAATGAAGTTCCTCTGTGTGCACTTTATTACAGTAACCTCAGGGCAGCTGGTGCACTCTCAGTCCTGTGCAGCTCATCTCGAGGTGCAGGTAACTGTGTCTGTGCAAAGAGCCAGTCCACTGGGTCTCTGTGGCTACTGAAACTGTGTGTGAGCTCATCCAGACCCAGTGTGGTGGTTACACGTGACCGTGGGGTCCTGTAGGAGCAGTGAAGTGAACTGCTACTTCCCAAGTGTTTGTCCAGAGGCTTGGAAAAGAGACGAGGCCTCAGAGTCCGCGCAACCCGCACAGGGCCATATGCAGGCTGGGCCAGCTTTTTAATGGAGTCGACATATTCCTCCATAGAGTGTGAGGAGCATCCCGTCTGTGAGGCATCCTCGTGCATCTCTGTTATTGTAGGCAAAGGAGCCACGGATAGCAGCAGTCTCCTCGGCTTCATGCTGGAGAGACATCAAAAAGATTGAGTGAGCTACTTCTGGATCATTTTCAGCTTCGATTGTAATGAAAAAACAAGCAACAACTACAGAGGCTTTGTGGAACTCTTTTGATGTAACATGAAATATCTGGAACATGAGAGACATTCGAAATGAAAGCAGATACTCACCTGGAGTAAATATAGAGTATGCTTGAGTCTCGAGAGATGTGATGTAGTCCCGATGCTGCTCTGTGTCAAGGAGCTGCTGCTTGCTTTTAGTCTGTGAGTTGGGTTTGATCTGCTCTACAGGCACAGGCTTTTATACCACTGCTGGGTGTAAGCCAAGGCTCATGGAACTAAATATAGCCATGCACTGACCTCGCTCTCTCTGGAGGAAGTGTGTGTGTGCTTGGCTGAGGGTTGAGGAAGCTGTGGCGTGGCATATGACCATGCTTCACTGCTGCAGCTGCCCTGATTGTTTATATTTCAGACACAATGAGGCCCTGGGAGCACTCGGCCCTCCACCTAGGTCACATAGGAGAGCACACATACTCGCCCTCACTCAATCTGCTGCCAGCAGTACATCAACCACTTTGCCCTATTATACAGGGCCCCAGGGATTCGTGTGGGAATGGTTTTGGAAGGCTTCAACTTCTCAGTCATCTGTTTCATTGTTAGTGTGGTGAATGATTATTTCAGGACTGACAAATGTTTTAGGGAAAAGCCATACAGCGTTCACCTTTTTGTTTTTGTTTTTTTCAAATAATTAAACGTGAGTGGAAACATAGTAAAACGATGCTCAAGGAAAAGTACAGGAATTGTGTGAAAATTATTTTTTGTTACTCACTTTTGTTACTCACGTTGCACAACTCAGTTTGTATGAGACTTTATAAAGGTTGAAGGTCAGGAACAAGTATAGAGTTAATACCTCTTGATAAACCTTTATTCATGAAATAAAAGCTTAAGGACCCTCTTAATTTAAAAGGGGGTTATTTACAAATAGGGTTGTGAAAGGAACTCCCAATACTCATTTTTTTCACATAAATATTAAGAATATTGCTCTATGTAGGAGATTTTGTGTGTTACTATTGAGAAATGTTAAATGTACATGCTAATTGTACGTGCTGCTAGTTCCCTGACAACTTTGAGTGACTTTGACTCTGTAGAACAAAAGAAAATTAACATAAAAATAAGTGGAAAATATTTACTGAATATGGATTTACATGCCAAATGACAGATAAAGAGATGAAATCAAAATGCAGTGAAATCACAGTACCTACATACGAGATTAAATGCTACATTATTATAGGGTAATGAAGTATACAAACAGGTCTTAAGACGTGCAACAGGTTATCATTGTCATATATTTTTCATTTCAAAATCCTCCACACATTCTCTACTGGGGACAGAGGGTCAGGCACCCTCTTCTTCCACAGCCATGCCTTTGTAATGTGCAGAATGTGGTTTTGCATCGTCCTGTTAAAATGTCCCTGGAAAAGATGTCGTCTTGAAGGCAGCACATGTTGCTCCAAAATCTCAGTCTACTTTTCTGCATTAATGCTGCCATCACAGAAGTGTAAGTTACCATTGTCAAGGGCACTGACACAACCCCATACCATGACAGATCCTGGCTGTTGGACTTGTTGCTGGTAACAGTCTGGATGCTCCTTTTCATTTTTGGTCCAGAGCACATGGTGCCTGTTTCTTCCAAAAAAAGGCCTGGGATACTGATTTGTCTGACTACAATACACATTTCCACCGTGTGATGGTCCATCTCAGATGCCTCTGAGCCCAGAAAAATCAACAACACTTATGGACACAGTTAACACAAGGCTTCCTTTTTGCACAGGAAAGCTTTAACTGGCTTTTGTGGATGTAACTCTGTATTGTAGCTTAACAAAGATTTGCCAAAGTAATCCCGAGCCCATTGGTTATATCAGCCATAGATTAATGACAGTTCCTGATGTGGTCTGAGGGATCGGAGCTCATGGGTGTTCAGCTTTGGCTTGCGCCCTTTACACATCAAAATTCCTCCAGATTCCTTGAAGCATTTAATGATATTATGCACTGTAGAGGATGAAATTTTCAAATCTCTTTGAATCTTTCTTTGAGGAACATTGTTTTTAAACATTTCAATAATTTTCTCATGGATTTGTTGATAAACTGGAGATCCTTGGTCCATCTTTGCTCCTCAAACACTAGGCCTTTCCTGGATACTGATTTTGTACCAAATCATAATTACAGTCACCTGGTTACATCACATCATTATTTAATTGTTTTACCTCATTACTAGCCATAAATTGCCCCGTCCCAACTTTTTTGGAATGTGTTGCAGGGCTGAAACGCAGGAGTGGATGTATATTGACAAAGGAAATGAATTTAACCAGACAAAACATAAAATATCTTGGGTTCATTCTGTCTGCAATGAAATATAAGTCAAAGAAAATTTAGAAATCACTGCTTTCTTTTCTGCATTTGCATTTCTCATACTGCTCCAGCTTTTTCTGACTCGGGTTTTATTTCTGAATCATTACGGTGATTTAGTGTACTAAACATTAAATCATATTCGATTATCATTACGTTAAATAATGTTGGTTTAAAAGCCATTTGTTTTCCATGTGTATAACAGCGAGTGTTGCTCACCAGGATTTAGGACACTGATGTGTTTAAAGGCAGCTACATTTAGCGTTCAGTTTTAATCTCCTGCTTTTTTTGTCCGTGTCAAGTGCATTGCTCACATGGGGCTTGGAGAAGGATTATCCGTCTAGTTCCTGAAAGGATTAGACATGTGTTCACATGGCACGTTTTGTTTTTAGCTGCTATTCTACACTTTATAGTTTTCATGGCCTGATATGACCCTCTAAACCTATTGAAGTGGACATTCAAAGGTGGAGAGCTGGAAATAAGATGCTGTTTTCAGTGTATTTTGAGAGAAAATATTTGTCAGTACAGAATTTTAGAAGGAGATGCATAAAACAAATATACTTTCTAATGTGTCCAGGATAGTCATGGCCTGGCATAGCTATAATATATATTTTTAAATTGATAAACAATTATTTAAGTTCAATACATTTTAATTATTGGTGGTACATTGGTGGTAGACTGGAGTTAAGAATATCATCCATATTTCTTTTTTTTTTTTACAATTACAAAAGAATGTGGACGTGACTTAATACAGCGCTGTGTCATGATTCAGTATCACACTCCAAGACATGACCTTAGGTAGATTGTCTGAAGCGGATACCTCCCAATGTGACTTTCCACTGCTGGAGAGTCTCAGAACAGGAACGTTGGGTCCCTGACTGCCTTCTAGCACGTAGACTTGAAACAGAGCTGGGCTGGACATGAGCCAACAGGATTTCCTCTGTCCAATAGAAGAATTAACGATTATTATTATTTCTTGTGTGTCTGCAGGAAGGGGGCGAGCTGATCATGGAGGGTTTACTCAACATCTCCTGGGGTCTGAGGAGGCCAATCAGACTGCAGATGCAGGATGACCATGAGCGCTTCCACTTTGCCAGTGCAGGATTATGGAGGCCAGAGAGCCAAGGGAGAGACCATAGGTGGGTGGGATTGAGCTATAAACCACTACTGGCTTTTACCTTCACGAAAGTAAATCTCAGTCTCAACAGGACAGTGGTTAGCACTGTCACTTCAACAGCAAGGAGGTTCTGGGTTTGAACCTCATGGCCAACGGGGGCCTTTTGTCTGGAGTTTGCATGTTCTCCCCATGTCTGTGTGGGTTTCCTTCGGGTACTTCAGTTTCCACCCAGTGACATGGAGATTAGGTAAAATACTCAGCCACTGGGGTTGCACAAGCCAGTGCATACTTTGTGCCAGTCCCAAGCCCGGATAGGTTAGGAAGGGTTGCATCAGGAAGGGCATCCGGTGTAAAATCTATGCCAAATTAAATGCGTGGATCTGGATGATCCGCTATGGCAACCCTGAACGGGAGCAGCGGAAAGAAGAAGGAAGTAAATCTCAATCTTTTATTCCTTTCATCAACTTAGTGTATTGATCATCTAAATACACAGGAAAGACTTTGCTGGAGGTGAGACTTTTTGATGACGTAGCCTATTATTTAATTGGCACATAAGAATTTGAAGTAGAAGAATAAGATAGAAAAGTCCAGTAATGTATAGGGACTGGCAAGTATATTTGAAACACACAGAATTTCAAATAGTTCTTATAGTTTTTGTTCAGAGGTCAGCAGGTTAATGTGTCACTGAAAAACATAGTTCTGTTAAAACATATAGAATGACCCACAATATTACTGATGTTTGCTGCGCATACACAGGTTGTGTGCAGTCATAGTCCTGTGCAACACACCATCCTCTGTCTCACAAGTAATAATCCTCTTTACAAAAGGAAATATTAAGCTTCCATAAGAATAAGTCTAACACTTTAATTACTTTGTCATATGGTTGCTGGAAGTGCTGGATTGATTGATTGATTGATTGATTGATTGATTGATTGATTGATTGATTGATTGATTGATTGATTGATTGATTGATTTAATCCACATTCACTGGATATGAGCAATAGTGCTCTCTGATTGGCTACTCTACTATTAGGATATCAACTCATATACTGTGAGTAGAGAAAAACAAAATGGCGGCGCGTGTTGCTGAACCAACTGAGGATGAAATAAAAACTCTACTCGAAAACAGAACCCCCAAAAATACAAAAAAAGCAACAAAATATGGAATGAAAGTATTTAATGGTAAGAACGTATCTTTTTTATTTTTCAAGAATTATTATTATAGCATTTTTCACAAATTGCTCCTGTCATTTTGCCGGTTTGTTTACATTCGAAGCAGAAATGATTTTGTCGGATGTTTTGTATAAAATTTTTATTTATCAAATTTGCAAAAAATAAAAATGCTTTGTTTCTCAAAATCCAGTGAATGTGGATAGAATAAAACAGTTATTCCACTCAATCTTGTCGTACATGGCTTATAGCCAACTTGGTGCTACGCACATCATTGGCTATCAGCTCATGTACAACTTGATTTCGTGGAATAACTGTTTATATATATATATATATATATATATATATATATATATATATATATATATATATATATGTGTGTGTGTGTGTGTGTATTGTATTGTATTGTATTAATTTCTTTTACCAAGGGATGTCACTGAATATGAGAAAGAAAGCACAACTTTATTCATCACACACTTGTGAAATTTCCTCTCTGCATTTAACCCATCTGAAGCAGTGAACACACACATTTGCACACACACATGTGAGCAATGTGCGCGCACACATACCCAGAGCAGTGGGCAGCCATGCTAACAGCGCCCGGGGAGCAGTTGGGAGTTAGGTACCTCGCTCAAGGGCACCTCAGCCCAACACCGTCCCATATGAATATATTATGGGAGATGGATAGGAGAATTTGTAGCTGTGTACATCATCTTCGGTAACTGCCTGGTCCAGGATGCAGTAGTTGCTACTTATTTGTTCATATTTTGGGAACAGAGTCAAATAAATTTGTTTCGTGTCACAGGCAGGTACAAACAGAAATGATAACTGTTTAAAAAAAAAAAAGTCCTGCGTGCATCTCGAGCTGAGGCGAATTATGAGCATTTGAATGGCCTAACATTAATTAAACAGAGTCATGCTGTTGAACTAAAGTGCACTAAATCTTTGGTACTATATATCTTCTTCTTTTTGCTGACAGGAATGAAAACCAACAGAGTCCCATTCAGTTGTCATTCGAGTCCAACAACAATGAAGTTACTGTACCAGCAAAAACTAGTAAGTTTAAAAATAGTGTCTAGCTTTTGTTTTCTTTGTGCTTACCAAGGACAGACATATGAAACCACTATGAAACCTTCAATTTCATCAAACGTTTTGTAATAATCCCACATAATTCCAGAGTAAACATGTGCCATGTGTACTGTACTTTCTCTAACAAAGGCAATACTTCATGACTATTTGTGTAAATGACTGACTCACTGACAGTGATAGTGTACTGTTTATATTACTGTATTGTTTATTTTTAGCCATATTGTTTTTCGAGGTCATTTCTCCATGACGGACCCTTTCCGTCACGTACACACACTAGCCACTGTTCCTCCAGGTGTTTATGCAACTAATTTAGTGTTGGTGTTACTCTGGAATATTCACAAGTGTGTTTAATTTGTGATGGTGAATTTTTCGACATGTTTCAAAGTGTGAAAGTACTTTATTAAAAAGCTCATGTGTTCACCATGTTTGTCCTGTCTCCTGTAGGTGTTGATGGTGTTAGCTCAGAAGAGGAAACTCCTCAAATTCCAAGAACAAGAAGTGATGCCAGCTTCATGAACGTCCTAAGAAGGTCCAAACAGCGATCCCCAGGAGACTTACAAAGGGTTAAAAGGCATCGCTTCTCCATCAACGGACACTTTTACAACCACAAGGTGACGTTACCTTCAGGAACATTTTGAAATTGCACATTCCATATTAGGCTTGGGGCGGCATTGTGGTGTAGTGGTTAGCACTGTTACTCACAGCAAGAACCTCACAGCAAGAAGGTTCTGGGTTCGAGCCCAGTGGCTGATGGGGGCCTTTCTGTGTGGAGTTTGCATGTTCTCCCTATGTCTGTGTGGGTTTCCTCCGGGTTCTCCGGTTTCCCCCACAGTCCAAAGACATGCAGGTTAGGCTAATTGACCCTAGGTGTGAGTGTAAAATGTTGTGTGTCAGGCCTGCGATGACCTGGTGACTTGTCCAGGGTGTACCCTGCTTTTCGCCCATAGTCAGTTGGGATAGGCTCCAGCTTGCCCACGATCCTGCACAGGATCCATAATGGATGGATGGATGAAATTACCCTCCGGGTGCTCCGGTTTCCCCCACAGTCCAAAGACATGCAGGTTAAGCTAATTGGTGGCTCTAAATTGATCGTAGGTGTGAATGTGAGTGGGAATGGTTGTTTGTCTCTATGTATCAGCCCTGTGATGACCTGGCAACTTGTCCAGGGTGTACCCCACCTTTCGCCCATAGTCAGCTGGGATAGGCTCCAGCTTGCCCGCGACTCTACACAGGATAAGCGGCTACAGATAATGGATGGATAGATATCAGGTTTGTAGTACTCAAGTCCAGGACTCGGACTCGAGTCCGACTCATGCTCTAATTTTAAGGACTCATGACTCGACTTGGACTTGAGCATTGATGACTCAGTCTTGGATTCAGACTTGTACATTAACTGCATTCGGACTCGTAAATTGGAGATGAGGACTCTGATTTTTTCTTTATTTTTTGTAACATGCCATAATAATTTGGCATAAGATATTTATATCTACATTAATTTTTGTACTAATTTCATGCAAGAGTGTCACACCTGTGCGTCTTGGCACATGGATCAGCTAGACTCTCGGGTGCGCTCTGGATAGCCTGCCAAGCGGACTCTCGCACGCGCGCTGTAAACGACTCACACCTGCACAATTAAGGCACAATCAGCATGCCTTTTTTAAAACTGTGAAAACACACTTTGTGAAGTATTGAGTTGCGCTGCTGACACATTACCGAGCTTTATTTCCTTGTTTGGTTTTCTGATCCCTGATTTTCTGTTTCTCATCTTTGATTCTGCCAAGTCTACAATAGCCTGTTTGTGCCTCGCTCGACTTATTGCCTCTTTCACTGTTTTACGAGTTTGCCTGCCATTCTAGATTGTTTACCTGACTTCGCTTGTATTAATAAACACACCTTCTGCACTTACATCTGTCTCCCAACCATCTCTGACAGAATACTTCATACTTCCTGATAAAGACAATGCACATTCATCTGTTCATATGTCATGTTCAAGAACAAACTAAGGTTAACGGTGCTAAAACAGCCACCGTCAAATGGTGCGGTTGGAGTCTTGTTCTTGACTCGGATCAATAGTGGACTCGACTCGGACTCATCTCATCTCTCATCTCTAGCCGCTTTATCCTGTTCTACAGGGTCACAGGCAAGCTGGAGCCTATCCCAGCTGACTACGGGCGAAAGGCGGGGTACACCCTGGACAAGTCGCCAGGTCATCACAGGGCTGACACATAGACACAGACAACCATTCACACTCACATTCACACCTACGGTCAATTTAGAGTCACCAGTTAACCTAACCTGCATGTCTTTGGACTGTGGGGGAAACCGGAGCACCCAGAGGAAACCCACGCGGACACGGGGAGAACATACGTACAAACTCCGCACAGAAAGGCCCTCGCCAGCCACGGGGCTCGAACCCGGACCTTCTTGCTGTGAGGCGACAGCGCTAACCGCTACACCACCGTGCCGCCGACTCGGACTCGACTCAAAATTTTTTTAATGACTTGGACTTGACTCGGACTTGAACACTGGGGACTCGAGACTGGACTTGGACTCGAGGTTTAGTGACTCGACTACAAAACTGTCCCATATTGGTAATCTGTTGAAAAGTCACTTCTAACAGAGAGGAAATTCGCATAATGGATGTCGAAAGGATCATCAGGAACGATGAGCACAGCACAATAGTGTTTGTAGGGAACTATCGCACCCTGTGGCTGGCAAAGGGCCCTTGAGCTCACACTAATGACTGTAGCAGCATGTGTAAAAGGAAGTGTTGGTGGTGTGAGTGTCCTGCTGGCCAGAGAGTTGTAATGGATGGATGCAGGTGTTGAGAGGGAGCGCTTTCCTGTGCAGGCGTTCCCCTGGCAGCAGCACCCTCTTCACAAAGGCCTGTCACCTGCTTTTCTCATCAGCACTCCTCAAGGTTAGGGATCAGCCTGGTCAGAAAGGTCTTTCTGCAGATGTGGATAAACTGGACAGGAAACTGCGTGTTTAAACGATTTGTCTTGGGGGTGGATGGTGATAGTGGATGTGTATGCTGGCCTCAGGAGTGTAAAAGTAAACGAATGAAAAGGAAATGAAAGAGAATTACACATGAATATCTGTGTATGTTGACGTTCTTATGAGCCACATGACAAGACGTGAACTGAAAAAAAGTAGGGCAGCATACTGTAAGTCCCCGTATTTTATTATACTGATGAACAGTTTGTTTTGGATTGAAGAATAGAGAAGAGCCAAATGTCGACACTCTGCAGAGAATAATGATGGAGATGTCATGGAGGGGATTAGATTTTTTTTAAATCATGATTCATTATTTCTTCTTTATGTGGCAGTAGCTATAGTAATTTTATTGTTTTGCATTTTCAGACATCAATCTTCACTCCAGCTTATGGGTCAGTAACTAATGTGCGTGTGAGCAGTTCAATGACAACACAACAAGTGCTCAGTCTGCTACTGAATAAATTTCGGGTAAGTAATTTTGTAATATTTTCACAAGACTTTGCGAATATTACACGAATGACCCTTCTTATATGCGTAACCTTTAATAATTATTCATCTCTTCAACTCTGAAGCTATACACTTTATCGTACTGTGTTTCCATAGGTGCAAAATAAAGCAGATGAATTTGCGCTTTATGTCGTCCATGAATCGGGAGGTAAGTTTTGTTTCTTTGTCTCGATAACTTCTAAAATACCAGCTTGGTGTGTATTTACGTATAATATTTGTAATATTTACAATTCAGAAAGGACGAAGATTAAAGACACTGAATATCCCTTGGTGTCACGTGTGCTACATGGCCCATGTGAAAAAATTGCCAAAATTTTTATTATGGAAAAGGATCTGGGTGAAGAGGTTACTTATGACGTGAGTCTTTCTGCCTGTATCATTAAACATGTATGTATGTGGCGGTGTGGGAAAACCTATCTGATGCTGCTGTAGCTGAATTCTGGAAATCCAACTCATCCAAAATTACACAAGGGTATTTGATTTTTCTGCCAGTACTGTACTTGCTGACATGCTGACATAAATATACACTCACATTCACGCAGTTATCTCAACAGCCAATCACGTGGCAGCAGCACAATGCATAAAATCATGAAGATGCAATTCAAGAGCTTCAGTTAATGCTCACATCAAGCATCAGAATGAGGATAAGATGTGATCTCTGTGACTTTGACTGTGGCATGGTTGTTAGTACCAGATGGGTTGGTTTGAGTATTTCAGAAGCTGCTGATCTCTTGGGATTTTAACACAGAACAGTCTCTCGAGTTTGTCTGCTCATTCTCCTCTGATCTTTCTCATCAGCCTGCAGACCCTCCACTGACAGGATGTTTTTGTTTGTCACACCACTCAGTGTAAACTTTAGAGACTGTTGTGTGTTAAATTCCCCGGAGATCAGCAGTTTCTAAAATACTCAAACCAGCCCATCTGGTACCAACAACCATGCCACGATCAAAGTCACAGAGATCACAATTTTTCTTCATTCTGATGTTGGATGTGAACATTACCTGAAGCTCTTGACCCATATCTGCATGATTTTATGCAATGCACTGCTGCTACAGTGGTGCTTGAAAGTTTGTGAACCCTTTAGAATTTTCTATATTTCTGCATAAATATGACTTAAAACATCATCAGATTTTCACACAAGTCCTAAAAGTAGATAAAGAGAACCCAGTTAAACAAATGAGACAAAAATACTTGTTCATTTATTTATTGAGGAAAATGATCCAATATTACATATCTGTGAGTGGCAAAAGTATGTGAACCTTTGCTTTCAGTATCTGGTGTGACCCCCTTGTGCAGCAATAACTGCAACTAAACGTTTCCGGTAACTGTTGATCAGTCCTGCACACCGGCTTGGAGGAATTTTAGCCCATTCCTCCATACAGAACAGCTTCAACTCTGGGATGTTGGTGGGTTTCCTCACATGAACTGCTCGCTTCAGGTCCTTCCACAACATTTCAATTGGATTAAGGTCAGGACATTGACTTGGCCATTCCAAAACATTAACTTTCTTCTTCTTTCACCATTCTTTGGTAGAACGACTTGTGTGCTTAAGGCCGTTGTCTTGCTGCATGACCCACCTTCTCTTGAGATTCAGTTCATGGACAGATGTCCTGACATTTTCCTTTAGAATTCACCGGTATAATTCAGAATTCATTGTTCCATCAATGATGGCAAGCCGTCCTGGCCCAGATGCAGCAAAACAGGCTCAAACCATGATACTACCACCACCATGTTTCACAAATGAGATAAGGTTCTTATGCTGGAATGCAGTGTTTTCCTTTTTCCAAGCATAACACTTCTCATTGAAACCAAAAAGTTCTATTTTGGTCTCATCTGTCCACAAAACTTTTTTCCAATAGCCTTCTGGCTTGTCCACGTGATCTTTAGCAAACTGCAGATGAGCAGCAATGTTCTTTTTGTAGAGCAGTGGCTTTCTCCTTGCAACCCTGCCATGCACATTATTGTTGTTCAGTGTTCTCCTGATGGTGGACTCATGAACATTAACATTAGCCAATGTGAGAGAGGCCTTCAGTTGCTTAGAAGTTACCCTGGAGTCCTTTGTGACCTCACAGACTATTATACGCCTTGCTCTTGGAGTGATCTTTGTTGGTCGACCACTCCTGAGGAGGGTAACATTGTTCTTGAATTTCCTCCATTTGTACACAATCTGTCTGACTGTGGATTGGTGGAGTCCAAACTCTTTAGAGATGGTTTTGTAACCTTTTCCAGCCTGATGAGCATCAACAACACTGAGGTCCTCAGAAATCTCCTTTGTTCGTGCCACGATACACTTCCACAAACATGTGTTGTGAAGCTCAGACTTCGATAGATCCCTGTTCTTTAAATAAAACAGGGTGCCCACTCACACCTGATTGTCATCCCATTGATTGAAAACACCTGACTCTAATTTCACCTTCAAATTACCTGCTAATCCTAGAGGTTCACATACTTTTGCCACTGACAGATATGTAATATTGGATCATTTTCCTCAGTAAATAAATGACCAAGTATAATATTTTTGTCTCATTTGTTTAACTGGGTTCTCTTTGTCTACTTTTAGGACTTGTGTAAAAATCTGATGATGTTTTAGGCCATATTTATGCAGAAATGCAGAAAATTCTAAAGGTTCACAAACTTTCAAGCACCACTGTATATGATTGGCTGATTGAATAATTGCATAAATGTGCAGATAATATACAGGTGTACCTAATCAAGTGGACAGTAAGTGTAGTTGACCAAAATGTTTTTATTTATAGGCTCATTGAGTAAGGAGCCGGTTTAGTAAATGCAGTCAGTTTGCTTCAAGATGCCAAGTGCAATTTCCTTCCACAGGCTTTGATGAAGTTAATGGATAGTTACATGCCATCAAGCCAAATGGGCATTAACCTAATGTCTGTACATCATAATGAGATACAGTACATGCAAAAAAGAAATGTATTTCAGCTCAGGAAAGCCTACATATAGCCTACCTGTAGTAGAAAATGTCCAAATTCGACCATGTGAAGGGTTTTCCCGGGCTGCCACACCTATAGTAAATGGGTTCAAGATAAACTTGATATTAAACTATGGGATAGGTCTATTTCTTGAAATTTAGGATGTTAATACCATAATACTAAAGAGTGTTATTTATTTCCAGGTTGCACAGTACATAAAGTTTGAGATGCCTGTGTTGAATCAATTTGTCACAAAATTGAGGGAAGAAGAAGAGAGAGAGATTTCAAAACTAACAGAAAAGTATGTCCTATCACGCATATAATATAAATCTTATTACTGTTCTTGTTACACATGACTATAATCTACTGCAACGGTGATATCCTTTACTGTGTTGGTTTCTGCTCTGTGCTACAATAATGAATTTAATGCTAGATAAAGTGATTATTTTCACAAGGGCTGTATCAGCATGAAGCCTGAAATCTAAATCTGTTTCTTTTACTAACTCGAACATTATTTACATTCTCTTTTATAGGTATGGTGTACTGAAATCAATGATACTACAGCAGCTAAAAGATGATTCGGAAAGTCCAGACGGTGTGTGAGAAGATAAAGCTTCTTTTTTGTTTTACTTGTTTTTGACTGGACATACTAGATGCAATACGTTTTTATCCCCCGCTGGACGAAAGGCCCAAAGGGGGATTATGTCGTGGCGATGTCCGTCTTGTCTGTCTGTCCCGGGAAGGGTGCTCACCTCCTGAAATCAATTCCTCTCACAATTTTTGGAGGAATTTCACGAAACTTGGCAGGATTCTTTGTTATTTGTTTTTACTATGCATATTGTAATTTCGTTCAATTCAGTCACATTTTACCAGAGTTTCAGCCCTTCATTAACAAAATTGACAATTTCATGAAGGTGTGTTTTCCCTCTGAAATCAACTCCTCTCACAATTTTTGGATGAATTTCTCGAAGCTTGGCTAAAGGCCTTGTTATATGACGGTAATATGCATATTGCGATTTAATTTCGTTTGTGAAAATTTTACCAGACTTTTGATCCTTGATTAAATAACTTGTACTTTGACAATTTCATGAGGGTGTACGTTCTTCTGAAATCAACTCCTCTCACAATTTGTGGAGGAATTTCACCAAACTTGGCAAAGGCTTTGTTATATGACTATTACATGCATATTGAAATTTCATTTAATTTGGGCAAATTTTACCAGAGTTATGCCCTTGATTATTAACAAACTTGTACTTTGGCAATTTCATCAAGGTGTGCTTGCTTTCTGAAATCAACTTCCCTCACAATTTTTATCCCCCACTGGCCAAAAGGCTCAAAGGGGGATTATGTCGTGGCAATGTCTGTCCATCTGTCCCTCTGTCCGTCCCAGGAAGGGTACTCACCTTCTGAAATCATCTCCTCTCACAATTTTTGGAGGAATTTAACGAAACTCTACAGGATTCTTTGTTATATGTCGGTAATATGCATATTGCAATTTCGTTCAATTCAGTCACATTTTACCAGAGTTTTGGCATCATTGCCAGCGGGGGATATTGTGCTCTTAGAGCACTCTTGTATACTTAGGTGTTGTGTTTACAAGTACCAGTAACTGGTACAACATAGAATACTCAGGAGTGACACACAATACCAGATGCTACTGTTAAAATACTTTTATAAAGCACTTAAGTATTTTTAAATGCCTTTTTTTAAAGAACTAATGACACTTATTGAATTACATATCATGACTTTTTACACTGAATGTATTTGGCTGAACATAATACACTATTACTGCTTCTTTTTTAAGAATATATAATAAAACATTTTTATACAGATGCTCAGTCTAACTATTTCTGTGTGGCTTGTGGTAATTCTAGTAAAAAGTATTAATTGTAAGGTATGTTTCAGATAGATTTGATTCACAATGCACAAGGAGGCACTCCAAACATACATACTATACGTACAAAGAATGTACAGCAGGAGCAAATTCAGAAACTCATCAGTGCCGACTGAAAAGGGTTGGCCCGTGCTGAACATCACATGCTCACTGCTACTTTTCAGTCTGTTAGCTAATTAACCTTGGAAAACTGTGATTATAGTGAGGAGCAGTTCATTCTTCTGAATAACCTGGCTTCCTTTTTCAGTGCTCACATGCTCATATTAATGCTGTTCAAAGTTGACAGGATATGTAAAATAACATGAGAATAGAATGCCTTTATTGTCACTGCACAAATGTACAACGAAATTTAAGTTCACCATAGGAGAGCAAAGCTGCTGCATACATGTGCACCGCCACTCTTGGGCACTTCAGCCCAAGGCTGTCCCATGTTAACCTAACTGCATGTCTTTGGACTGTGGGGGAAACCGGAGCACCCGGAGGAAACCCACGCAGACACGGGGAGAACATGCAAACTCCACACAGAAAGGCCCTCGCCGGCCACTGGGCTCAAACCCAGAACCTTCTTGCTGTGAGGCGGCAGTGCTAACCACTACACCACCGTGCCACCCAAATTACATAAATGCCCTTGATAAAAACAAGCACAAATAAAGGCACAAGTAGATTAATTTAAACTATTTCCTTTACTCTCAAGTGTCAACATCCTCCAGTTTTCTAAGCTCTTTCAGTCTAGCACACATTGTAACTAATCAGTAACGAGCATGTAATATTCAGCAAGGACCCGCCCTTTCAGGTCCAAGTTCATGTTGATGATGCGTTCTAATTTGCTGTTGTGTGGTTTTTTTTTTCTTTTTTTCTAATTTCCTGTATTTTCGTTTTGTTGATGTGTTTTGCACTTTCGGGCCACCCTAGAAACAAAATCCAACATAATCCATCAGGCGTACAAAGAATTTGATTTCCAGTTTTCAAATCCCTACTACCGTCAAATATATTATATATTTTCATTTCTTTGCTCTCGTCTTGCTCTCACTTTTATATGCATGTTGTTCTTGTGCTATATGAGTGTCATTATCTCAATTCATTGTCAGAGTTGTTTTCCTCAAGAAGAAAATAGTAATTTGCTGTTTCCTGCATGCTCACAATGAGCCATACAGAGTTACTCATTGTTCTATGAGTGACCTACGGAGTGTAGCAGTTCCCACGAGCTATTCCAGGAGCTGTTTGGATGGGAATAAGACGAGTAATCAGTGCCTGCTGGCAGGAGTGCCACTCTTACAGTGGCATTATGGGAAACAATGTCGAGCCAGTTTCTCAGGACCTGCTTCTCTTAATGATATTTGAGGTCTGATTGTGTTGAAACCTTCTTGTGCTCCATCTGTGTACTAGTCTGTAAACAGGTTTTGATTTTATTTATTTATTTTAACGGCCACAATAAGCCAATCAGGAAACATTTTTCAGGTTTAGCACTATCTGGGCAGGCTTAGAAGGGATGATGAACCTTGACTGAGTTGTTCCGGGTGTCATCTGGAAACATTTTGCTACGCTTGACAACTGTGGCACTATTTTTTTCTTAAAGCAAAGGGTTGTCTCACACCAAATATTGACTTTGTTTCATTTATTATGGCTTACTGCTGGCTGCTGTTTATAGTGGTTTTTTAAATGCTGAAACATTTCATTTCATTATTTTTAAGCCATTTTTGGTCGACAGCATTTCTTTACATGTGCCTAAGACTTTTGCACGATAATACAGTATATACTGGAGCTAGTTGCAGGAGTTAGTTGGTGTTATTCAAAAGGACAACCACAATGGTCAAACAGCTCTTATCAGCACTTGAAGCCATCCATCCTGTCTATTGTTTTGTCTTGCTTGAGGAAAAAAATATATATTTATGAAGTATCCACTTTGGCTTCATCAGTCACATCCATTTTGTCTCATATGCTCCGACTTCATTGCAGGTGTGTGTTCAATTCTCACTGTATGTACCTGTTGGCTATGTGAAGTTGGATAGGTGACTGGTGTGTGTGTGTGTGTGCTCCTTGACCAGTCTCACCTCCTTCTTGGTTAGTTTCTTTCATCCTGGTGGTGTTTTTACAAGGTTGCTGATGTTCTGGCACCAAGAATACGAGCTGAAATGAATTATAATATGAATATGATGTGTGTGTGTGTTTGTTTAATTAAATGGCATAGTTCTGAAAGAAATCAAACTTCCATTCTTATTTCTCTGTACAAGTTAATTTTCCATTGAGGGGTGTGAGCTAAACATGAATTTAAATTGAGTTGCCAGTAGGTCTAAGTGACGTGTTTTGACTATATTTAACAGCACTGTAGTAATTTGCGAGTTGTAATTGCTGTTTATGTACAGAAAATACTTTTACAGGTTTTGCCAGTATTTCACAGTAAAATGGCTGTAGTTATAGAAAATGCTGATATTTAGGTAACAGCAATACCATCTGTTTATTCAGTACATCTCTGGCAACCACAGCTGCCAACATTGAACATTACTATATAGTATACACACTGTATAGTAACTTTAATGTATAGTAACGTCACATATTTAATGGTCATAAAATAAAGGCAAATAGTTTGCTGTTAATTTGTTAATGTAAAAAGTTTGGTTGTTAATTTTACAGCAAAAGTCTGGCCTTTGATTTAAGTAGAATAACAAAAAAAATCTAAACATGCATGGCATTTTGATAAATTAGGAAATGTTGTAGAAAGGAAATGGAAACTGGTAATCTGAACCATGCTGAATTCAGTTTCTTACTCATGGTGCATTCGTTTGTAAGTTTCACCTGTAATCTAATAAACTAGCTGCAATCACTTGTGAAAATGAATTCCGAACTCTAAACAGCAAAAGTGCACCTTGAGATTCACCTCTTATCTATTTAATTTATTTATTGTTTAATTGGCATCAAAACTCCACCAGATTATATAGATTTAACTGGTTCAGACTGTTGGCTAGAATTTATTAGCTTGTGAGAAGAAATCAGTGGAATTAATTCTGTATGTGAAACCAATGAGAAATGCTTATAGTGTGTAATAAGAAAAAAAGGCACTTGAGACATGAGTGTTGAGCAAAAAGATAATTTATTGATTAATTCATTTCAAACATTTTCCAATCATAACATTTATTAGGTATTAATACATTTTATACTATTATTAATCTTAAAAACTTAATCTTAGCAATCTAATATATACATATTACATGAACAAATAAGACACTTTACCAATATGATGTATAAATTTGATTATGATTAATTTATAGCATTAATAATACTAAAGTGGGCGGCACGGTGGTGTAGTGGTTAGCGCTGTCACCTCACAGCAAGAAGGTCCAGGTTCAAGCCCCTTGGCTGACGAGGGCCTTTCTGTGCGGAGTTTGCATGTTTTCCCCGTGTCCGCGTGGGTTTCCTCCGGGTGCTCCGGTTTCCCCCACAGTCCAAAGACATGCAGGTTAGGTTAACTGGTGACTCTAAATTGACCGTAGGTGTGAATGTGAGTGTGAATGGTTGTCTGTGTCTATGTGTCAGCCCTGTGATGACCTGGCGACTTGTCCAGGGTGTACCCCGCCTTTCGCCCGTAGTCAGCTGGGATAGGCTCCAGCTTGCCTGCGACCCTGTAGAACAGGATAAAGTGGCTAGAGATAATGAGATGAGATGAGAATAATACTAAAGCATGTTATAAATCCATAACATCCTACAGTAAAATGCTTGTACTTTTAACACTAACCAGAAATATAAACCTACAGACCAATTTTTGAAAAATAATTGGTATAAATGCTTTCTTCTAAAATTATTATTATTATTATTATTATTATATTAAAAGCACAATCATCAGTGATCTCATGACAGCATGAGGTCAAGCTGAGTAGAGATGAGAAGTTATAAATGTGATTCTCACTGCACTTCCTGGGTTAAAGGGGTGAAATACCACAAATTAAAAAAGAAAAGGAAAAAAAAAACCTACTGGAGCCTAGGGGTAAAATATGTACCACCACACACCACAGATACTTACCATAAATTTTATGATGATGTGTATGAGGTGTCAAGGGTTAAAGCCTGCTCATATAGTGTATATAGTGTATAGGGGCACCTTAAAGGGGACGGGGTCATCAAAGGGGGCAGGCTCAATAGAGGCAATGGGAAACTCATTGGGGATGGGATCCATAACGGGGACGGGATGCTCAAAGGGGACTGAATCCATAATAGGGATGGGGTCCTCAAAGGGGTCGGGGTCCTCAAGGGGGATGGGCATCTGAAAGTGGACAAGTTCCCTAAGGGGGATGGGGTCCTCAAGGGGGTCGGATTCCTCAAGGGGGTTGGATTCCTCAAGGGGATCAGCTTCTTCAAGGGGGTCAGATTTTTCAAGGGTGACAGGCATCTCAAGGGGGATGAGTTTCATAAGGGGTATGGGGTGCATAAGAGGGACAGGTTCCATAAGGGGGATGGGTTCCATAAAGGTGACAGGATCCTAAAAGGGGATGGGTCCCATAAGGGGGACGGGGTCCTCGAAGGGGGCGGCTTCCATAAATGGGACGGAGTTGTCAAAGGGGATGGGTTCCTCAAAGGGGTGGGTTCCATAAAGGTGACAGGATCCTAAAAGGGGATGGGTCCCATAAGGTGGACAGGGTCCTCGAAGGGGGCGGCTTCCATAAAGGGAACGGGGTTGTCAAAGGGGATGGGTTCCTCAAAGGGGGTGGGTTCCATATAGGGGACAGGGTTGTCAAAGGGGATGGGTTCCATAAAGGGGATGGAGTCCTCAAAGTGGAGGGGTGTGATAAAGGGGAAGGGGTTCTCAAAGGAGATGGGGTCCTCAAAGGAGATGGGGTTTTCAAAGAAGGCGGAGGGGGACGGAGTCCTCAAACAGAACAGGGTCCATGAAGGGGATGGGGTCCTCAAAAACACCTCACACTCATCATCAACATCATCATCCTCTTGCTCGTGCTGATGAGGCCTGAGGTCTTCATCCTCGTCGTGTTTCTCCTCTGTGTTCTTGTAGAGCTCACTGGCAGGAAACGTCCTTCCTGTGTCCAAAGAGATGAAAAGACAGTGAGACACATCTGCACATATCATCCAATGAATCAGAAACCTTTCTTTTTTAATCACAGAGTGTCTCTTTTGTACAGCAGGAAATCCTCACTCTAAACAAACAATCCCTTAACTAAACAAAAGGATTTACACTTACACACAGTTGTCTTTCCTATTAGTTGTACAGCAGTTTGCTGAACCACACAAGACACAACCACACACTTGTTCAGCAGTTTGCTGAACAACTCAATAATAACTTCTCACATGTTTGATGTTATTGAAAGCATTTTATCTGTTTTAACACGGTTATTATTGTCTGGAGTGTCTATACACTGTTTTGCAGCCCAATAAAAATACAAATAAAACCCCGAACACTGAAAAACAATAATTTTGTGACATTAACTATGCTAACTAGCCAGCTGGCTAACCTTAGCTTCACTAATATTTCTCCTCAGAGTAACTATTTGACTTTCAGTAAACTTTAAGTCAACTTTCAGACTTTTCTAACAAACTAGTGAACACAAACTGACGTTACATTACAGAAATTATTATATATCTTAAACCATTAGGCAAATGGTTCATTTCTGCCCACATTAGCATTTTTGGGGTAGTTTGCACTTGAGTGACAGTAACACCATAATCTACTTTGTGCATGCATGTGTGAGGATTAGGGTTAGGTATTAACATTAAAAAAATCACAAAGAAACTTGTTTTTGTGGTTATTTTGGCGAGTTGAAGCCATTTAATGCGATTTTCTCGTTTTCTCACGCACTCTCCTTATATAAGTACAATACCCTCGCAACATCTTGTCAACAAATATGGCGGAGTTCTTGCGCTGAAGTGCAGCTGTCTCCATGTAAACGCGTCTGTCTGTTTTTAACTATCATCAAACCGTCTGCAGTGTTTGTATCAGTTATAGCTTTAATACTGAAACAGTAATGTGTTAATGCTGCCAGCTAGTTAGCTTTGCCAACTTGATCTAACTTTTCTGACAAGCTGCTAACTTTAGGCTAATAATCAGGGATGTAAACCGATTAGCCAAAAAAATTAGGAACACCGCTTTGACCAAAAAAGCCTCTTAATGCTCTTAACTATATTCCTGGTTGCGTTTCTGCCAATTTAGTGCTATTTTGAATTCCCTTTTTTGGGGATGGGTGGGGAAATCTTATGAATATTCATTAGCAAAGTGCCACCTGATTGGCCAGTGAAGGCTTTTTGTTTCACCGCGTTGCTTTCCGAGGAAACAATTTTATTTGGCTCCTAACCCATAGGTTTGAGTCCTATAATTAACCCGTGATAAAGAAAAGCACCACAGAATTTACTGTGATTAATTTCAAATGCTTATAATCTCATTTTAAGTCAGATTTAGGATGAGGATCTTAATAGGGATTCATTTTTGTATATGCTGTTTTCACACTTTTATAATATATTTCATAAACATAATAATATTACAACAAACTTTTTAATGTGTCTGATTTTTTTTTTACCTTGACATAGTTATTAACACACCGAAGATAAATGCATCATACAAAATAAATACAGATTAGATTAGATTAGATTAGATTAGATTAGATTAGATTAGATTAGATTAGATTAGATTAGATGAGCCTTTATTATCTCTACTTGAGAGAAATTTGCTTTGGGCAAACAAGAGAGTGTGATTTTACAGAAACATATCACATAAATGTAGCATACTAAACAAGTAACATGCAAACATAGATACAGCCTAGTTCATCTGCCTCCACACACCCCCAAACAGACAGCCCCTTGTATTGCAGTCCATAGGTATTGCACACAGCCATTTCCCTGAGCTACTTAGCACAGACATTGCTTAGAGAAATATCATTATAATAATAAATATTACACATAAAACAGAATGACTGCATAAAATTACACCACAACCTAAAAATACTACCCCCCAATCCCCCCCCCACCCCACCCCACCCCACACACACACTATCACTCACACCACACTAAGGCCTATTATTAAGTAGTTTAATTGACCAAGGAACCATTGAGAGTTTGAACCTATTTGTTTTACAGTTTGGGAGCCTATATCTCCTTCCTGAGGGTAGCATTTCATATTCGCCATGCAAAATATGTTCCTCGTCCCCTGAGATTTTCAGTCCCTGTCTCATATATATATTATTTAGACATGAATGTTTTACTGAGAAATACACCACTCGTATTTTTCATATGAGCTACATCCAGGACATGGAGAACCAAAACTGTGGCATAAATCTCTACATGTCACTTGAGGAGGAAAATTGATGAATCTGAGGAAATTGATGAATTGTTTTGATAAATTTGGGTACTATTTGTTTGTGAATGTGTCGATATAATAAAACGTTGGCTTGACGATATGAAGTTTATCTTCTCTTGTTGAAAAACTCTATTTTTCATATGAAATATATTGCGGACCTGAGTGACATATTTCCCGATATTTCACTCAAATGATGTCACTCCCAGTGTTTTCGCACTGACTAGACGTGCGTTGTTGAAATGGCGAACTGGCTCAAAATTAAAATTCTTTTAATTAACTTGCATTTTTTTTGTGTGTGGACATGTCCATATAATATAAAGAACATTACATGGTGGCACGAAGATATGAAGTTTATCTTCTCGTTTTGAAAAATATTTTCACTTGTTTGCTTCACTCACTCGTGAATATGTTTCACCACTCAAAGATAAATTTCATGTCTTTTTGCAACCTTGTAATATTCTCTATAAATAACTAGAAGGGCACTCAGTAGCATGCATACCTCCACCAAGCCACATATTAGAATATCCTGGATCCACATCCATATCTGCATCGAAATCTAATCAATTGTTACTTGGCCCATGCCTCATCTTTCCTCAAAATTTCATCAAAATCTGTTCAATACTTCTTGAGTTACATTGGGAACAAACAAACAAACAAACAAACAGAGGCAAAAATATAACCTCCTCCAGCAACGTTGGCAGAGGTAAATATTAACATAGTGTATATAAAATGCAATTTTAACAAACAAACAAAGGTTTAGCAAAAATGTAAACACTTGTAACTGAATTCATGATACTTTTTCTAGATCTCTGTCCAAAGATCTGTACTATTAATTAAGATTTATTCCCTTTGCAGATATTTTAAAGGTCCCATGGCATGGTGGTTTGTTGATGCTTTAAACGGGCTCGTGGAGGCTTCCGGATGTTATATCCGCAGCCTTTCTCGAAATGAACCCTCGGCACGTAAATATAGCCTCCTGGGAGAAAGCCCCATTTCAGCGCTTTTCCCAGTGTGTCGTTTTGCTAATGAGAAGCAGGAGGCGGGGAAGGGTAGAGGGTGGGGGCGGGCCATGGGGGGAGGGGGAGGGGCTTGACCAAGCTGCGCACACACATACTCGCTGCTATCAGCACCTGTAGCCACGCTGCTAAGACAAAACCCCGTTCTCCCTCGGACTCCTTTCGTAAACTCAACGTGACACAGAGAACAGAGAGTGAGAGTGTTCGGAGTGGTAGTTTACGAACGTATAATACCCTAGGCTTGAACACGCACTCCATAACCAAAGAGGATAGAAGCAGCAACTACAACAACATATCGCTTATCCAACAGAAGACATGCATTGCGGAGCAATAGTCAAACATAAGCTCATAAGTTACAGTCAATTTCCAGACTAAACTCAGTTTAACAGAGCATGCTGCATGCTCTTTAGTTTTGTAGCGCAGATTACCTGGCTAACTGCAGGAAGCGGTTAGCTGCACAGCTAATGTAGCCATTGCTAGATTAATGCACCGATTTTAAAACACGGCAAAACGACCAGTTATACACTTACTTGTTCGATGTTTGTTGCTGATGCGGCAGGGATGCTTGGTACGGACCCAGGCTTCAGTGACAGTTGATGTGCAAAACCTGCCCTGTACTGTCCCAAGTTGTGGAAACATTCCTCAGGAAAATGCTTCCGACAAACATACACCGTCTTAGGTAGACTCGACGGCGTATTATTGAAGTAAATAAAATTAAGCCACTGCGTCTTCAGGGGCTCTGTTAGGACTGGGACTGTTTTGGCCTCTAGAGGCCGCTGTTATTTCCTTTTCATGTCATGTTTGTTTTGGCCTCTAGAGGCCGCCACTGTTCCTGTGTTTTGTGTTTGTGTTAATTGCCTGTTTAGTCCTGATTATTTTCACTTGTGTTCAATTTAGTTTGTGTATTTATACCCCCTGAGTTCAGTCCTCTTGTCACGGAGTCTTTGTGCTGTTATGTTTATCTCCAGTTTCCTCTGTACCGTGTTCTTTGTTTTGCACTTTACTTTTCTTTTGGACCTAAGTATTTACTGTGCTTTTGGATCTTCTGAGCGTTCAGCATTTTGCCTTTCCTTTTGTTTTTGAACTTTGCACCTTTGGATATTTTTATTTTTGTTATCTTCTGAGCTTTTGGATTTTCTTTTTTTTGTTTTTTCATCGGATTGTAAATATTGTACATAGTGTAAATAAACTGTTTGATACTTTTTCTACTTTTTC
Source organism: Neoarius graeffei (assembly GCF_027579695.1). NCBI lineage: Eukaryota > Metazoa > Chordata > Actinopteri > Siluriformes > Ariidae > Neoarius > Neoarius graeffei. Next base: position 52,860,083 of record NC_083575.1, read on the forward strand.
TAGCGCTCATGGACGTACGCTCACCAGCCAACGTGAGGCCATTGCTCGCCACGAGGAACTGCTTCAGCAAATTGGGAAAACCCTGGCACAGCTGACATCTCTGCCGGCATCTCCTGATCCTGCTCCTGTGCCTCCTGCCATGCTGCCTTCTTCACCTCGCGAACCCAGCCTTCCTGCACCACAGAGGTACGACGGCAAGCACAGTGAGTGCCGAGAGTTCCTTACCCAGTGTCAACTCACCTTTGAGCTTCAGCCTACCACCTACACTACGGATCGCCGCAAGATTGCCTTTGTGATCACCTTATTAGCTGGTAAGGCGCGAGCCTGGGCTACTGCTATCTGGCAAAGACAGGGACCTGAGTGCCTTGATTTCCAGCTGTTTTCTGAAGAGATGCTTTGGGTCTTCGATCAGGCGGACATCAGTACCGACGCAGCCCGAAAGCTCATGTCCATCCGGCAAGGAGGAAGCGTCGCAGATTACGCCATCTCGTTCCGGACGCTCGCAGCAGTAAGTGGATGGAACGAGACTGCCCTGGTGTCAGCCTTCCACCATGGTCTGTCTGATCCCATCAAGGACGGTCTGGCCTCTATTGGATGCCCAAGTGACCTCGAAACCCTCATCTCACATGCTATTCGTCTGGACAACAGGATGAGAGAACGCCACCAAGCCTTGAGTCCCCCCAGCCTCCCTACCTCTACCTGGAGACCGTCTACCTCCTTCAGTGACTGTCCAGAACCCATGCAAGTGGGTCGTACTCGCCTCTCTGCATCTGAGAGGGAGCGCAGAAGGAGGGACAAATGCTGCATCTACTGTGGCAAGCCTGGTCACTTCCGAGCATCATGTCCCGAACTCTTGGGAAAAGGACCACCCCGTCCAGCCGAGGGAGGGTTGTGACGGGGCCTACCCTCTCTCCCGGACTCCCTGGCCAAGGAATCTACATCCCGGTCTCCATCTCCTGGGGTGAGTCTGTCCACTCTTGTCAAGCTTTGTTAGACTCAGGGGCGGCTGGGAACTTTATGGATATCCACTTCGCCCAAAGCATCAGTGTCCCAACTGCGCCTCTTGAAGTTCCACTATCTGTGTCTGCCCTCGATGGCCAAGCGTTAGGTGATGGAAGAGTCACCCAAGTTACTTCTCCAGTCTTCCTCCAGTCTCAAGGTCACAAAGAAGAAATATCCCTGCACCTGATTCCTTCACCTGAGTTCCCAGTTATTCTAGGTCTTCCTTGGCTTACCCGCCACAACCCTAGTATAGACTGGGTTACAAGCCAGGTTGTGGAATGGGGCCCTGCATGCCATGCCTCTTGTCTGCTCTCTAGCTCTCCTGTGTCTCCTGCCAAGCCCCCTGATCTCACCGAGTTATCTCAAGTTCCCACAGAGTACTGGGATCTCAAGGAGGTATTCAGCAAGAGCAGGGCCGCCGTTCTTCCTCCGCACCGGGCCTACGACTGTGCCATCGACTTGCTCCCTGGGACTACCCCTCCTCGTGGCAGACTATTTTCCCTCTCTCAGCCAGAACGCAAGGCCATGGAGGAATACCTCAAAGACGCCCTGATCTCTGGGTTCATTCGACCCTCCACCTCACCTGCTGGTGCCGGCTTCTTCTTTGTCGGCAAGAAGGATGGGGGGCTCCGACCATGTATTGACTACAGGGGCCTGAACAAGATCACTGTGCGCAACCGATATCCCCTTCCACTGATGTCCACTGCTTTCGACCTGTTCCAAGGCGCCACCGTCTTCACCAAGTTGGACCTACGGAACGCATACCACCTCATCCGTATCCAACAGGGAGACGAGTGGAAGACTGCCTTTAACACCCCGTCTGGGCACTACGAATACCAGGTGATGTCCTTCGGACTCACCAACGCACCAGCTGTTTTTCAGGCCCTAATCAACGACGTCTTAAGGGACATGATTAACCTGTACGTTTTTGTCTACCTCGACGACATCCTTATCTTTTCCAAGACCGTGCAGGAGCACCGCCACCATGTCCGCCAGGTTCTCCAGAGGCTGCTACAGAACAATCTGTTCGCCAAGGCCCAGAAATGCGAATTTCATGTTCCCGAGGTCTCCTTTCTGGGATTTATTGTACAGACAGGCCAAATCCAAATGGACCCTGCCAAGACCCTGGCCGTCCGGGACTGGCCTACTCCCAAGTCCGTTAAGGAGGTTCAGCGGTTCTTAGGATTCGCTAACTTCTACCGCAAGTTCATCAGGAACTTCAGTTCTGTAGCAGCACCCATGTCAGACCTCACCAAAGGGACAGGTGGATCTTATGTCTGGTCTCCTCAGGTGGAAAAGGCGTTCAAAGACCTCAAGGACCGCTTCTGCACGGCACCCATTCTGGTCCTCCCAGACACCTCCCAACCATTCATCGTGGAGGTGGACGCCTCGGACAGTGGTGTCGGCGCGGTGCTCTCTCAACGTTCGGAAGGAAAGCTGCACCCCTGCGCTTACTTCTCCCACCGCCTAAGTCCTGTGGAGTCCCGGTACGATGTGGGGGATCGAGAACTGCTAGCGGTCAAACTGGCCCTTGAGGAGTGGAGGCACTGGCTGGAGGGAGCGCAACATCCATTCCTGGTTTGGACTGACCACAAGAACCTGGAGTACCTCCAGCAAGCCAAGAGACTGAACCCTCGACAGGCTAGGTGGGCCCTGTTTTTCAGTCGGTTTGACTTCACCCTCTCGTACTGCCCCGGCTCCAAGAACACCAAACCTGACACACTGTCCAGGCTGTTCTCTGCCACTAACAGGGAGAATGAAGTCGGGCCTATTATCCCTGTGTCCCGGATTGTGGCCCCTGTCCGCTGGGGTATTGAGGAGGCTGTCCGACGAGCCCAACGCCAGGACCCCGGTCCTGGGACGGGGCCACCGGGCCTCTTGTACGTCCCACATCAAGCCCGGGCCAAGGTTCTCCAGTGGGGTCACTCTTCCCCTCTCACCGCCCACCCGGGAGCTCGGAGGACCCTGGACTTCCTGAAAAGACGCTTCTGGTGGCCTAACATGGAGAAGGAAGTAAGGTCATTTGTCCTGTCCTGTGAGGTTTGCACCAGAACCAAGAACCCACGACAGCATCCCCAGGGTCTCCTGCATCCTCTGACCATTCCCCGGCGTCCCTGGTCCCACGTGGCAGTCGACTTCATCACGGGTCTCCCTGAGTCACAAGGTAACATGGTCATTTTGGTCATAGTTGATAGATTCTCCAAGGCCTGCTGCTTCATACCACTGTGCAAACTCCCCTCTGCTCTTGAAACAGCGAAACTTATGTTTAATCATGTCTTCCGAGTCTTTGGTCTTCCACAGGACATCGTCTCAGACCGAGGGCCCCAGTTCTCCTCCCGAGTGTGGCACGGGTTCTGCAAGGTCATCGGAGCCACTGCCAGCCTCTCCTCTGGGTTTCACCCACAGTCCAATGGTCAGACAGAGAGGCTCAACCAGGACCTGGAAACCACCCTGCGAGGCCTGGCTATGGATAACCCAACATCATGGAGCACCTGGTTGCCATGGGCAGAGTACGCCCACAACACCCTGCAGTCATCGGCCACCAAGCTGTCGCCATTCCAGTGCCAATTCGGGTTCCAGCCACCTCTGTTCCCGGACCAGGAGGAGGACGCGGGGGTGCCCTCGGTCAACCAATATGTGAGACGGTGTCGCAAGACCTGGAGCAAGGTCAGGAAGACCCTCATACAGACCTCCAGAACCAACCAGACTCAGGCCAACCGCCATAGAAGACCTGCACACGCTTTCCGCCCTGGGCAGCGGGTTTGGCTGTCCACTAAGGACCTTCCGCTGTGGGTGGAGAACCGCAAGCTTGCTCCTTGCTACATTGGCCCCTTCAAGGTGGTGCGCAGGGTGAACCCTGTCTCCTACCGGCTCCAGTTGCCCCGGACTCTGAGGATCAACCCCACTTTCCATGTTTCCCTGTTGCGGCCCGTACTGACGTCTACGTATACCCCTGCCCCTAGGAACCCCCCACCCCCCCACATCTTCCAGGGTCAGACTGTGTTCACTGTGCATCGCCTGCTTGACTCCCGCCGGGTCCGCGGCGGGCTGCAATATCTGGTGGACTGGGAGGGCTATGGTCCTGAGGAGCGCTGCTGGGTTCCTGCTCGGGATGTCCTAGATAAAGAACTGTGTCGGGACTTCCATTCAGCCCATCCGGATCGCCCTGGGAACGTCAGGAGACGCTCCTGGGGGGGGGGGGGGGTCCTGTTAGGACTGGGACTGTTTTGGCCTCTAGAGGCCGCTGTTATTTCCTTTTCGTGTCATGTTTGTTTTGGCCTCTAGAGGCTGCCACTGTTCCTGTGTTTTGTGTTTGTGTTAATTGCCTGTTTAGTCCTGATTATTTTCACTTGTGTTCAATTTAGTTTGTGTATTTATACCCCCTGAGTTCAGTCCTCTTGTCATGGAGTCTTTGTGCTGTTATGTTTATCTCCAGTTTCCTCTGTACCGTGTTCTTTGTTTTGCACTTTGCTTTTCTTTTGGACCTAAGTATTTACTGTGTTTTTGGATCTTCTGAGCATTCAGCATTTTGCCTTTCCTTTTGTTTTTGAACTTTGCACCTTTGGATATTTTTATTTTTGTTATCTTCTGAGCTTTTGGATTTTCTTTTTTTTTGTTTTTTCATCGGATTGTAAATATTGTACATAGTGTAAATAAACTGTTGTTTGATACTTTTTCTACTTCTGCCTCACGCCTCTGCATTTGAGTCATCCCCCTGGTGGCCTAGTGGGGGTTTGCTGGATTATCACACCAACGAACCGGGTTTGAATCCCAGCAAAACCCTAACAGGCTCTCCCGTCGGCAGTAAAAACAGACTCTTTTCTGTGTTGTCACATCCATGTACAGTGCAATTTCCATGTTTCGCTCGCTTAGGTGATGCCATGTTGTTGTGTCCTCTATGGTCTCCTCACTACAACTGGGCAGGGCAATCCATACAGTGGGTGGGAATCCAGAGGGGGGGCGTGGGGATCATCTCGCTTGCTGACGTAGTAAAGGGAAGAGCTTATCAACGTGCCGTTTTGACGCGCCATTCTCAAATGTTGGGCATAGTTTGGTTTACACATTATGAAATTTCTACCCACTGGGGTGACTTAAGAAGGTCAGAGGAACTCATTTTAACGTTAAAAAAACCTCAGAAAGTGAAAATTTCATGCCATGGGACCTTTAAGTCAAATCAATTTCTTCAAGCATGAGATAGAAAAACACATCCTGGCTGATCGCATCAATGGAGGATATGGGAGGACTGTCTTTAAACTGCTTAGCTACGTAAAAATAAATTATGATCACCTCTGCCAACTTTGTTGGAGGAGATTGTTTTCGCCTTCATTTGTTTGTTTATTTGATTTTTCCCAGCGTAACTCAAAATGGATTTTTGTCAACAGATTTTGATGAAATTTTGAGGAAACGTGAGCCATAGGCCAAGGAACAATTGATTAGATTTTAATGCAAATCCGGATATGTATGTAGATCCAGGATTTTTTTTGTCTGTTCCCAACGTAACTCAAAAAGTAGGGAATTGATTTTGATGAAATTTGGTGTGCAGTTTTACTCTAATCCTAGGTTCAAGTGATTTGATCTTGATCTGATGTTGATAAATGTGATTTGGTGGAGGTATGCATTCTACCATGTACCCTTCTAGTTTAATGCTTTGACATTATACAGACAGATAATAATACTGTTTAAATATTAGAGGAGAACTTCGGTACTGATTCATATATCAAACATGCACTGTTATATATCCACACACCAGTATAAAACTGATAGGAATGAACTAAGCAGTGTCAAGTCTCTTTCAGCTGGAGATGAACTTTCCCTTCCTTGATTCTTTATCTGTCTTTGACCCATGACTGTTCATTTCTGGATAGAGAAAGAAGAAAAGAGATTACACAAACCTGGCATACAGCATAATTGCATGTGTAATAATAATAATAATAATAATGATGATGATGGATGGTTGGTTGTTGGGTTTCGTAACCGTTTGTATCCAAGTTTTGAGAATAGAAGATTGAATTAATAATCCCATTGCATATGTCACTCAGCAATTGGCTTCCTCATGGGCCCGGGAGTGACATGACTGAAAACAGAGACCAGGTTCAGAGATGTTTTCTCAGTTTATTGTCAGTCAATTATATAATCACACATAAGGGTGTGGTGAAACAAACGTGATTGGTCAATTCAGAACAAAGAAATGCATATGTTCTTTTCTACAATTGGTTAAAACATAGCAGCAGATACTTGACTGTGGCAGAGGGCGTGGTCGAGCGTTGCCTGTGAACAGTGAGGAGTCAGGTTGAACCAGCAGGTCACATGTAATGAGTTACACTTGTGTTTAATTACCAACTGTCTATTAATGTGTGTCTGTGTGTGTCTTTCAAATGGTCTGTAATGAGAGAGAGAGCTGAGTCACCCAGTGCCGTTTGTGTGAGAGTAAGAAATAAAATGTACCTTGTATTATTAAGCCTGTCTCACCGTTCCTCATTTCCCAATCCACGAGAGTGTCACACTGGTGCCGAAACCTGGAATTGAGACAACCTGACTCCTGTTTCAACCTGACTCCTTGCCGTTCACAGCCGACGCTCAACCACACCCTCGCTGCCACAATGATGTGCATAGAAACAGATACAGGAGTTCACAGCACTACCAAGTAAGAAGTTGACCTTGGGAGCAGAAAAATAGACAATAACAGTTTTGTGTGCTGGTTGGAACCTCCTGTGTGTTATGAAAAACAGAGAAACAGGTGTGCCACAAAGATGAAGCTCATCAATGCCCTCTTAGGTCCAGTAGGGACCTGTAGCACACCCTCAGGATAAAGTACATGATCCAAGCACCCCAAAGACAAGCTCCGATCCCAGCCCTCCCCCAACGGCAGTCACCAGAGTCAACTGGCCGTGTAATTACAGTACAGAGTCAGGCTACAATTCCACAGTCCACTACACCTCATCCTCCTGGCCCTCTACAGCGGCCTTTCTCAACTGGGGTGCCGCGGCACCCTGGGGTGCCGTCTGGCTTCATTAGGGGTGCCGTCAAAAAATTATATATTCAAACATTGAAATAAATAAAATGAATTAAAATTCCAAAAAATGATAGTTACACTAATGCAGATCATCGCCGCCTCATGCATCATCAAAATTTGTCTCACGGCCCCCTTTCCCATGTCACAACGTCACTGCCGGGGTCAGTGTGACTGCGTATATTTTATATGGGGGTGCCTTGAGAATTTGCATACTTCTGAAGGGTGCCGTGACTGAAAAAAGGTTGAGAAATGCTGCTCTACAGGACCAGTAACGTAGACTGGATTAATCCTTTTTGTCACTGTGCGGTCAACAACAGCAGAAAGACAGAAAAACTAATGCTCTCAGCATATGGGGTCAAATTGATGCTTAGGATGAGGAGGAATAGCCTTGCCAGTAATAATGAGGAAATAATGAGTACAATAAGACTTGTGATCAAACAGGGTACAGAAACGTTTTCTGGGAGTCAGGTCAAAACAACCAATGGCAAACATATGCGGCTCCAAATCAGTGAGCGATGAACAGAGAGTCACCACATCATGGATTCTCCAATAATTATATGATAACAGACTAATACACAGATTACTATATGTGTATGTGAAAAGGTGAGGTGAGGTCCCCTAGGGACTGCTTGATTGCTGAATTACTCCTGTCAAAGGGTGAGATGAGAAGTGTTCACATTTGAATACAACATAAATGATTGGTGTCACAGTAAAATGAAAAAAGAAATGAGATTTCAGTCTTTGTTTTTTTCTTAAATGGTTAGAAATCCGGCAGCACGGTGGTGTAGTGGTTAGCACTGTCGCCTCACAGCAAGAAGGTTCTGGGTTTGAGCCCAGCGGCCAATGGGGGCCTTTCTGTGTGGAGTTTGCATGTTCTCCCCGTGTCCGCGTGGGTTTACTCCGGGTGCTCCGGTTTCCCCCACAGTCCAAAGACATGCAGGTTAGGCTAATTGGTGGCTCTAAATTGACCGTAGGTGTGAATGTGAGTGTGAATGGTTGTTTGTCTCTATGTGTCAGACCTGTGATCATCTGGTGACTTGTCCAGGGTGTACCCCGCCTCTTGCCCATAGTCAGCTGGAATAGGCTCCAGCTTGCCTGCGACCCTGCACAGGATAAAGGCCTCTGCATGCTCTTGCGACAAGGCTTTCGCAGATAGCTTTTCGCAGACAGTTGTAATTTATCGTTGAGCGGGGATAATAGGCGTGCGCGATGTTATTCACCGGCACAACGAAAGGGGGCGCGAAGTCGCTAGGAGTAGTTGGTGGGTGTGGTTAGTGGAGTGTTTATCCTCCGGTTATTTATAATGACTAGAACTGGAGTCGTATAGATGTACGTACTTCCTCAATCAACCGCTCTTCATGCTGCTCCATCTTCGCTCGTGTTTTTAAAAATGCCGGTCGTGAAAACAAACCAAACCGGGAAAGTAGGGAAGCGGAAGTGCGTGTACAGCGGATGTAGAGTGGACCGATCAGAGCCCTCTTGTCTCCGGCTTCTGCGGTGGTCACAATTTTTGGGAGGTGCGCGCAGAGCGTCTGCGAAGGTGGGGGGGGGGGCTACGCAGACACTGTCTGCGACGCTATCTGCGAGGACTGGGTTGTCAGCATAAATTGGCCTTAAGTAGTTATGGATAATGGATGGATGGATGGTTAGAAATCCAGTTGTCTGATGCAGTGTTCAGATAATGTTGTATAACTGATAATTAGCTTAGTATCAAAAGTACTGCCAGATTTGTATAATTTCCACAAAACAAGAAACATATATTGTGAAAATCAAAGTGATAGTGCTGAGTAGTTGGAACATGTATTTCGTGTACATTTCATGCAGAGTGTGAAAATGAAAGGGCTATATGGGTGATAATATAAGGATGACTGATTAAAAGCTTCTGTACTGATGAAAAATACCATGGAACCAGTAACTAGACATATAAAAGCAATCTAATGACATCACATTTCAGCTTGCATCCAATATTTGAACATCGAAACTGACGACAAATTTATATTGAAGACAAATTTAAATGTGCAATCATTTTGAGCAGTATTAATTTGATCATGTCAACCTGTAATAATATCTGAACATCCGATATTTGAACATATTTGAACATAATAATATTTGAACATCTGATATTTGAACACCGAAACTGATTATATAGCCCAATATTGGTTTTTGTACTGTTATCAGCAACCTGGGCCTGGCCACCAGTAGTTCCCAACCATGCAGTAGATTGTGGAATATGTGAAAGGGGCAAACAGCACTAGAAATTAGCAAGATCCAGCTCCTACAAAGAGTTAGCAGTGGTGTTTGTATTTTTTCCTCAATAATTTGATGAAAATTTTAACTGAAATCTCTCACACATTAGATTTTTATATGATTTTGTTGTGTGAGATTTTTTTTTTTTTTTGCAACAAAGCATGGCACAAAATAGAGGTTCGCCAAACTAGAGTGGTGGCTACAGTTATTGACACCTTAACGATCTTTTGGTCACTGCAAAAGTAGAAAAGACTTTCAATATGTAAATTGTGCATAAATAATTACTCAGATTTCCACTGGAAATAAAACTGAGTTGATTCCTGATTACTTAGCGTATCAGATCACGTGACTCCGTTCCACAATTATCGACACCTTTGTCCACAGTTATCGACACTGTTCCACAATTATCAACATGCAGATGTTTATTAAAAAATAATCAGTATGTGGTATTAAATTAACAAAACAGTTTTTATTTCAAATTTATTTTACTTAGACTTATATTTAGTACAAAATATGTTATATAAATATATCAATGTCAATGGTGATGTAAATGAGGAATTAATTCTAATGTTTGTAAACAAATTAACTGATAACGTTTAACCTGTCAGAAAATCTTTTTGTTCCACTTTCTACCCACTTTCTAAGTATTTTTGAAGATCACATTTTGTTAATCATTAGTTGTTGTTTGAATTAATTTCTAGTTTTGTAGTTTACCAATAAATGTCAACAGGCAACTGACATTGTAACCACATGAAAATCCAGCTCAAAAGTCACATATCATTCCTCGAACCAAAATATAAACTGTCTACTGATATTGTAATATGTGGTAGATATTTACAACAAACTGCAAAAAATATATATTTTTTGAATGGAATAGAAAAATATGACTATTTCAAGCATGTAATTTTTTACATGTTAGGAATTTAATTCTATTCTAATTCTATTTATTGCAATAAGATTCCAAATACTCTATAAGCATTCCATTCTGTTATGAATCAGGAAAAAACTTATCATAAATCACAGCACTTTTATTTTTTTAAAGTACTTCATCGACTTCAACAATGTTACACAAAGATCGATCTATAACTGTTGTAAATGTCACTTAATTCCACAGGGTGTCAATAATGGTGGACACCAGTGAAAGTGATCACTATTGACACCTCACATGACTTCTCAAACACATTTAGACATAAAATGGTGACTGTCAAATGAAAGAGTAAGAAACAAAGAAGGTTTTGACAAGGAGATCATGAAATGTCGGTGAATTTGATAAGTAAAAACATGTCCATGATCTTTCCACCATGCTTACCTGCAATGATAACGTCCGGGTTTTCCTCAAATTGCTGATCGTGCTAAAAAAAATCCATCTCAGGTAATGAGCTGTATCATCAGATGATAAGATCAAAGGGTGGGGGGAGGGGTCTTCCAGTTGATTAACCAATAACAACTGCTGTAACTGAAACTCATCTCATCTCATTATCTCTAGACGCTTTATCCTTCTATAGGGTCGCAGGCAAGCTGGAGCCTATCCCAGCTGACTATGGGCGAGAGGCGGGGTACACCCTGGACAAGTCGCCAGGTAATCACAGGGCTGACACATAGACACAGACAACCATTCACATTCATGCCTACGGTCAATTTAGAGTCACCAGTTAACCTAACCTGCATGTCTTTGGACTGTGGGGGAAACCGGAGCACCCGGAGGAAACCCACGCGGACATGGGGAGAACATGCAAACTCCACACAGACAGGGCTCGAACCTGGACCTTCTTGCTGTGAGGCGACAGCGCTAACCACTATACCACTGTGCCGCCGTAACCGAAACTCACCTTTGTAAAATTGTTTTTTCCTGGTAAATCTGAAAAGGTGTCAGTAATTATGGACTGTCGATTTGTTTGAATTGTAGCTGCTGATCTGTTTACACCAGGAATTAGCATGATGTAATGTTAGAAATAATTAGCAATTGTTAGCAGTTTTTCTCACAACATTAGGCTATTTGTTGAAAGTTTTTTTTTTTTAAATCATAATTACGTCTTTATGAGATTTCATGATTTTGTTATATAAGATTGTATTTATTTGCAACTAAACACACTACAAAATAGAAGTTAGTATAAGTAGCATACTTGTGAGTTGTGCTAATCTGCCTGGTGACCTATTTAATAGCTACTGGTTTAGTGGTTGTACCTTGTTTGATGACTCATTGACTCACTGTTTTAAATTAATCCAAACGCACTTCTTTATTAGAATCCTTGTAACTTCTGTAAATCAGAGAAGTTAGCATAAAAGGACAGACCCGGTGTCCATTTGGTTTGATAGTTTTAGTAAGTGTGATACGTTCTTATATAAAGGCACTGGGCAACTGGGAATGGATCATCTCATCTCATCTCATTATCTCTAGCCGCTTGATCCTGTTCTACAGGGTCGCAGGCAAGCTGGAGCCTATCCCAGCTGACTACAGGCGAAAGGCAGGGTACACCCTGGACAAGTCGCCAGGTCATCACAGGGCTGACACATAGACACAGACAACCATTCACACTCACATTCACACCTACGGTCAATTTAGAGTCACCAGTTAACCTAACCTGCATGTCTTTGGACTGTGGGGGAAACCGGAGCACCCGGAGGAAACCCACGCGGACACGGGGAGAACATGCAAACTCCGCACAGAAAGGCCCCCGCCGGCCACGGGGCTCGAACCCGGACCTTCTTGCTGTGAGGCGACAGCGCTAACCACTACACCACCGTGCCGCCCTGGAATGGATCATATAAAAGTAAAATGAATTAAATGATAAGCTATTAAAATAACTTCATTAGCGATAGGTGAGAATTATAAGCCATAGGAATATAGAGGTAGTACAAAGACATGCACAAACTCGTGGTATTAGTGAAGTTTCATTGGTGCAGTAAACAAAAAGTAAGTGACAGATGAACATTTAAAACAGAAAAACCAACGTATGTAGTAATTTTTTTTGGGGGGGAGGCAGTGGGTGGCACAGTGGTGCAGTGGTTAGCACTATCGCCTCACGATAAGAAGGTTCTGGGTTTGAACCTTGTGGTTAACTGGGGCCTTTCTGTGTGGAATTTGCATGTTCTCCCTGTACCTGTGTGGGTTTCCTTCCACAGTTCAAAGACATGTGGGTTAGGTCACCTACTCTAAATTACCCATAGGTGTGAATGTGAATGGTTATTTGTCTCTGTGTTAACCCTCTAATAAGTTGGCGACCTGCTCAGGCTGTACTTCTCCTCTCACCAGAAGTCAACTGGGATTAGCCCCAGCTTCCCCCGCGACCCTGACAGAAAAGTAGCACAGATGATGGATGGATGGGGAAAAAAGGCAGTGTTGTGGACCCCAGTCACAAATGTGCAAACTTCCATTTCAACTTGACACAATTAAGAAATTGTCAAGTTGACTGACATCATTGACTTCACTTGGACTTGAACCCTCCGACTTGCAGATTTGATACATTTTTTAAACCAAAGATTAAAAATGATGTGTGCAGTGAATCAACTATTCTTTTTTCCCAACAAATAATTAATTTTCAGCAAATCAGCATTAATCTTAATTTCCAAGGTCAAAGTTTAACCAGTCAAACAGCCAATCAACTTGTACTAGACAAGGAAAATGTTGAAAGACCGCTTATTCCCCGACAACAGAGGCACTCCGGGGTAGCCATGCTCCCAAAGATAGTAGCCCTTGCTTACAAATATTATGTTGTTTGCAACAACAAAAGAACCTGTATTCAAGAATATCACAAGCAAAAGCAGCAACTTCAAATTGATTTGGACTTATCAGTCTTGACTTGGGACTTGAATGGCAAGACTTGAGGCCTAACTCGGCATAAAAAAAGGCGAGATCACTGAAGGCAGCAGGTTGTGAAACTTACCTGTATGTAAAGTCCATAATCTACTGTGTGGGAGAAACTGTATCAGGAAATGAAAAAGGCTGATTATGTCAGTGTATTGACTAGTGATTAACATTGAGGCCTATGTCAGCCTACTGGAGAAGTGTGTTTAAAGGTAGACTGCGTTTCAGATTTTTCAAGTGTAAGTCATAAAAATAATTTTCCCTGACACCCACTTACTTTTGTTTAGTGGACCGAAAGCTACTGAATTCTGAATTTGAATCACAGACTTCCAACTGTATTAGTTTTTTTTTTTTTAAAAATAGAACAATTAATGAATTTATAAATTCTCTATTTTTCCCACTTCACCATGACCCAGTTCAAGATACTACGTCATGCATCACGTGGTGGGCTTTCCCTGTTTGCGCAAGGCATTGTGGGATACAAATTTGAAACAGGAGAGAAAAATGGAGGACGTGAGTGTGCGAATGAAATGTGAAAGACCAACTACAGTAACAGAAAGTGAGAAGAAAAGGCATTATGTTGCGAAGGAAAGGAAACTCAGGACCAAACTAATAAATATCAGCAGTCAGCGAGCACCTTGGTGTGATCAGCCATTCGTTTAGCGACAGGATGATGTAACTGTCAGTGCATGGTCAAAGGTAAACCTGTAGATGGCAGTAATGCAACATTGTGGATGCCAGTTGCCGTAAAACCCAAAAGAAGAAGGAAAAGAAGAAAAAGGTAAATCTGCGCATGTGCACACGGACTTCCTCTGTCTGCTTGACTGCGTGAAGCAAGCAATTTTATGCACATTATTCGCTAGGGAATCCCTTCAAATTAAATAACTTCCCAGCCACAGAATGGCCTGATATTTTGTGAGATAATACAGAAATAAACATACATCACAATAACCAAATTTCAGAGGGAACTAAATTTCACCAATTTTATGAAATTGAAAGGCTGTATAGCTTTAATGTCTGTGTATGACATAATGACAGTCTACTGACATAATGACAGTCTATTGAAAGCTTGACTGGCTGGTTTACACTGTTTTTTTTTTTTTTTTTTTTTTTTTGTTTTTTACTGTGAGAAAATCTAACAAAGTTTTACATATGTACTTTTATCGAGGATATAAGCATACAAAATTATCTGCATGCACGGACATTGTTTGCTTGTTGGAGACAAGGTGGCCAGATGATTATTCAAACTTTCCTAGCTTCATACTGACCCATCCTGAAACACCACTCAATGTTGTTGGGTCTTGCTGGAGAGAAATGGGTAGGAGACTCTAATCAGTTGGAAAATGACTTTTTATTATTAAAGTAGAATAATTTCACCATGCACTAAGCTTTAACTCAAACATATAGTAAGATACAGTGCCCTCCACGATTATTGGCACCCCTTGTAAAGATTAGTAAAAAGGCTTAGAAAAAAATCCACCTTTTGGTGAAGTAGCTTCATCAAGTCAGTTGTGGTGTTCCACAGGGTTCTGTCGTTGGTCCTCTCCTATTCATTATCTATGTGCTGCCCTTGGGTCAAATTATCTGCTGTCATGGTTTGAATTTTCATTGCTATGCAGATGATATGCAGATTTACATCAGCTACAGCCCTTCTACAGTGGTGCTTGAAAGTTTGTGAACCCTTTAGAATTTTCTATATTTCTGCATAAATATGACCCAAAACATCATCAGATTTTCACACAAAGTCCTAAAAGTAGATAAAAAGAACCCAGTTAAACAAATGAGACAAAAATATTATACTTGCTCATTTATGTATTGAGGAAAATGATCCAATATTACATATCTGTGAGTGGCAAAAGTGTGCGAACCTCTAGGATTAGCAGTTAATTTGAAGGTGAAATTAGAGTCAGGTGTTTTCAATCAATGGGATGACAATCAGGTGTGAGTGGGCACCCTGTTTTGTTTAAAGAACAGGGATCTATAAAAGTCTGATCTTCACAACACATGTTTGTGGAAGTGTATCATGGCACGAACAAAGGAGATTTCTGAGGACCTCAGAAAAAGCGTTGTTGATGCTCATCAGGCTGGAAAAGGTTACAAAACCATCTCTAAAGAGTTTGGACTCCACCAATCCACAGTCAGACAGATTGTGTACAAATGGAGGAAATTCAAGACCATTGTTACCCTCCCCAGGAGTGGTCAGCCAACAAAGATCACTCCAAGAGCAAGGCGTGTAATAGTCGGCCAGGTCACAAAGGACCCCAGGGTAACTTCTAAGCAACTGAAGGTCTCTCTCACATTGGCTAATGTTAATGTTCATGAGTCCACCATCAGGAGAACACTGAACAACAATGGTGTACATGGCAGGGTTGCAAGGAGAAAGCCACTGCTTTCCAAAAAGAACATTGCTGCTCGTCTGCAGTTTGCTAAAGATCACGTGGACAAGCCAGAAGGCTTTTGGAAAAATGTTTTGTGGACGGATGAGACCAAAATAGAACTTTTTAGTTTAAATAAGAAGCGTTATGTTTGGAGAAAGGAAAACACTGCATTCCAGCATAAGAACCTTATCCTATCTGTGAAATACACTACCGTTCAAAAGTTTGGGGTCACCCAGACAATTTTGTGTTTTCCATGAAAAGTCACACTTTTATTTACCACCATAAGTTGTAAAATGAATAGAAAATATAGTCAAGACATTTTTCTGGCCATTTTGAGCATTTAATCGACCCCACAAATGTGATGCTCCAGAAACTCAATCTGCTCAAAGGAAGGTCAGTTTTATAGCTTCTCTAAAGAGCTAAACTGTTTTCAGCTGTGCTAACATGATTGTACAAGGGTTTTCTAATCATCCATTAGCCCTCTGAGGCAATGAGCAAACACATTGTACCATTAGAACACTGGAGTGATACTGTAGTTGCTGGAAATGGGCCTCTATACACCTATGTAGATATTGCACCAAAAAACAGACATTTGCAGCTAGAATAGTCATTTACCACATTAGCAATGTATAGAGTGTATTTCTGATTAGTTTAAAGTGATCTTCATTGAAAAGAACAGTGCTTTTCTTTCAAAAATAAGGACATTTCAAAGTGACCCCAAACTTTTGAACAGTAGTGTATGGTGGTGGTAGTATCATGGCTTGGGCCTGTTTTGCTGCATCTGGGCCAGGATGGCTTGCCATCATTGATGGAACAATGAATTCTGAATTATACCAACGAATTCTAAAGGAAAATGTCAAGACATCTGTCCATGAACTGAATCTCAAGAAAAGGTGGGTCATGCAGCAAGACAACAACTGTAAGCACACAAGTCATTCTACCAAAGAATGGTTAAAGAAGAATAAAATTAATGTTTTGGAATGGCCAAGTCAAAGTTCTGACCTTACTCCAATCGAAATGTTGTGGAAGGACCTGAAGCGAGCAGTTCATGTGAGGAAACCCACCAACATCCCAGAGTTGAAGCTGTTCTGTACGGAGGAATGGGCTAAAATTCCTCCAAGCCGGTGTGCAGGACTGATCAACAGTTACCGGAAATGTTTAGTTGCAAATTTGTAATTATTGCTGCACAAGGGGGTCACACCAGATCCTGAAAGCAAAGGTTCACATACTTTTGCCACTCACAGATATGTAATATTGGATCATTTTCCTCAATAAATAAATGACCAAGGATAATATTTTTGTCTTGTTTGTTTAACTGGGTTCTCTTTATCTACTTTTAGGACTCGTGTAAAAATCCGATGATGTTTTAGGTCGTATTTATGCAGAAATATAGAAAATTCTAAAGGGTTCACAATCTTTCAAGCACCATTGTAAAATTCTTCTGTTTACATTTAAAGCAATCCATGGCCATGCTCCTCAATATCTACTGGAATTACTTCAACCCTACTCTTCCATTCACAGTCTCAGATCTCCATCTTCTGGTCTGTTATCTGTCCCCAGATTTAAGTTATTCACCATGGTTTCAGTAACAACGCTGAAAACCTGAGTTCGGAGCAGCCTCCAAGAATGGCCACTCTGGACTACACTTCCCATGAATCGCAGCGCCCCTCGTCACCAGAATACTCATTACAACCCCGATTCCAAAAAAGTTGGGACAAAGTACAAATTGTAAATAAAAACAGAATGCAATGATGTGGAAGTTTCAAAATTCCATATTTTATTCAGAATAGAACATAGATGACATATCAAATGTTCAAACTGAGAAAATGTATCATTTAAAGAGAAAAATTAGGTGATTTTAAATTTCATGACAACACCACATCTCAAAAAAGTTGGGACAAGGCCATGTTTACTACTGTGAGACATCCCCTTTTCTCTTTACAACAGTCTGTAAATGTCTGGGGACTGAGGAGACAAGTTGCTCAAGTTTAGGGGTAAGAATGTTAACCCATTCTTGTCTAATGTAGGATTCTAGTTGCTCAACTGTCTTAGGTCTTTTTTGTCGTATCTTCCGTTTTATGATGCGCCAAATGTTTTCTATGGGTGAAAGATCTGGACTGCAGGCTGGCCAGTTCAGTACCCGGACCCTTCTTCTACGCAGCCATGATGCTGTAATTGATGCAGTATGTGGTTTGGCATTGTCATGTTGGAAAATGCAAGGTCTTCCCTGAAAGAGATGTCGCCTGGATGGGAGCATATGTTGCTCTAGAACCTGGATATACCTTTCAGCATTGATGGTGTCTTTCCAGATGTGCAAGCTGCCCGTGCCACACGCACTAATGCAACCCCATACCATCAGAGATGCAGGCTTCTGAACTGAGCGCTGATAACTTGGGTCGTCCTTCTCCTCTTTAGTCCGAATGACACAGCGTCCCTGATTTCCATAAAGAACTTCAAATTTTGATTCGTCTGACCACAGAACAGTTTTCCACTTTGCCACAGTCCATTTTAAATGAGCCTTGGCCCAGAGAAGACATCTGCACTTCTGGATCATGTTTAGATATGGCTTCTTCTTTGAACTATAGAGTTTCAGCTGGCAACGGCGGATGGCACGGTGAATTGTGTTCACAGATAATGTTCTCTGGAAATATTCCTGAGCCCATTTTGTGATTTCCAATACAGAAGCATGCCTGTATGTGATGCAGTGCCGTCTAAGGGCCCGAAGATCACGGGCACGCAGTATGGTTTTCCGGCCTTGACCCTTACGCACAGAGATTCTTCCAGATTCTCTGAATCTTTTGATGATATTATGCACTGTAGATGAGGATATGTTCAAACTCTTTGCAATTTTACACTGTCGAACTCTGTTCTGATATTGCTGCACTATTTGTCGGCGCAGAATTAGGGGAGTGGTGATCCTTTTCCCATCTTTACTTCTGAGAGCCGCTGCCACTCCAAGATGCTCTTTTTATACCCAGACCTATTGCCAGTTGACCTAATGAGTTGCAATTTGGTCCTCCAGCTGTTCCTTTTTTGTACCTTTAACTTTTCCAGCCTCTTACTGCCCCGTCCCAACTTTTTTGAGATGTGTTGCTGTCATGAAATTTCAAATGAGCCAATATTTGGCATGAAATTTCAAAATGTCCCACTTTTGACATTTGATATGTTGTCTATGTTCTATTGTGAATACAATATCAGTTTTTGAGATTTGTAAATTATTGCATTCCGTTTTTATTTACAATTTGTACTTTGTCCCAATTTTTTTTGGAATCGGGGTTGTACATCACCTGTCACCAATTCACCTGCCAATTACTCCATCTACTTAAACCCTGCTCAAACCATCACTCAGTGTGAGGTATAATTCTGTGTCCTGTACTTGATTTTACCAAGCCGTTTGGTTGCTGACAGACTTCTTGTTTAAGACCACTGTTTATGTTCATTCCTGACTTCATCTTCATGTCTCCTCTGTTTGCTGATCGATCAACCTCCACCTGTTTCCTCACAACAATTCCTGCTTTATGATTTGGCTCTGTTTGTGCTGCACACGCTCTCCCCTGCAATTGCATCCATAAGTGTATGCGTTCTGATACATAGGTTCTAGGGTATTTGGGGTTGCAGCCCCCAAGCTATGGAATTCTTTCCCTCAGTGCCTTTGTGATTGTATCTCTCTCTTGCTCTCCTGTTCTGTCCTGTCACTGGCTGTTCAAGCTTTATTCTTCTATGCTTTGAGAACTAGTCTGCTGTCTTTATGCCCATATTAACTGATCTTGTTGTCCTCCTTTTCTGTGTCTCTTATAGGTTATGCCTTAATTTGGCTGATTTTTGTTTTTGTCTTTTGGTAGTGCCATTACTGTCAATCATCTTTGGGTTGGTGAAAGGTGCTATATAAATTAAACTTCTATCGAATGCTGGGGGGGGGGGGGGGGGGGGAGAGAAAGGGTGCCAATCTTTAATGGAAATAAAGTTTTCACATAAACAAATCCTTCATTAAGACATAATTTTCAGTAAAAACGCATGTGCCACTATTGACACCCCTGCATTTAATACTTTGTACAACCTCCCTTTGCCAGTAAAACAGCACTGAATCTTCTCCTATAACATCTTAAGGTTGGAGACACAGAGCAGGATGTCTGAGACCCTTCCTCTTTACACAATCTCTCTCCAGATCATCCAGAGTCCTAGGCCCTGGATCCAGGGATGTGTTTGTTTGCAAGATGAAGCTACTTCACAAAAATGTTTTGGGTTTGTTTGTTTTGTTTTTTCCTTCTACCCCTTTTTATTAATCTTTATGGGGGGCAATAGTGGTGGAGGACACTATGCTGTAGTTGTTGTTTTTTAAAAAAAAAAAAAATATATATATATATATATATATATATATATATATATATATATATATATATATATATATATATATATATATATATACGGTATATATTGAAGTAAAAGGCAGTCATTCTGCCATCTAGTGGGCCGTGCCGCTAGATCATATGGTATGTATTGGGGTGTTTCAAAAATTGAGATGCAAATATCCCAGAAACTACATAGTCTAGGCAAATGAAACTGAACAGGCTTAATGTTGAGCAGTATAAGACTTATTCCTCAAAATCTGACTGAGAAATTCAAAGGTATGTGGATTCCATGAACGATTTCACAAATGTTCAATATTTGCACCGCCTGAGACACAGACAGCCTTCCTCTTTGAACTTTTTGTGCCATGTCCAAATCTGCATTGCAGTTGGTGCATTTTTAGAGAATTCTCTCATAAATTGAGGTATTTCACCCACGTGACCAAGTCACGTGATGCAGCCATTTTGGACGGCACGCTTAAGTCCTTCAGTGCAAGGCGGTATGAGATGGTGGAGACCTTTGCACATTTTAACAAGAAAGTAAGCTGTGATTCGTGTTAAATTGGATCTGTCTTTTATCACAAACACTGTACCCAGCCTTGGTATGGAGCCCTGTTTATTTATTTCTGTGTACCGTTTCTTTCTAGCCTTTGTTATTGCGTTTTATGTCTGATGTCTGCTACATGCAACCCTAGACAAATTAACACTGCCTTGTTTCACTGCTCAGATGGGTTAACAAACACTGACCCATTTACTTTTTGCTATATATTTTATCAAAATTGCGTTAACTGATAAACTAACCTGAAATGAAATGATCACTGCAAAGTCTGGAGTACTCTGTTGGCTCCCAATCCTATCTCTTCACAGCTGCAATCCATTTGGCCCTCTTGTCTGGGTCAGTAGGAAACCGGTAGTGATGTGTCGGTCGCGAACGATCCGGTTCAAAGAGCCGGCTCTTTGAAGTGAACGACGGGAGCCGGCTCTTCGGTGGGAGCCGAGTTAGGGAGCCGAATTAGTTTTTTGTCCTTAGGTGCCTCAGAGAGAGAGACTTTCACAAAAAAAGGTGCTGTCCGATTGCATCTTTGTGTTGTCTATTACCATTCAAAGGAAAAAAAGTAGCATGGTGTACGCCTACTTTTTTTGGTTGGGGGGGTTGATGTCATTCACAGCTGCGAAAATATGAAAATTGGTGTAATGCTTAAAGCTGTGGAGCGCAGGGGAGAGGAGTCTGTGAGGCACCTGAGGAGGGGAAAATCAGCTGTGTATTTTATATTGGTAATATAACAGTTTTGCATTATGTTTGTGAGAAAATAATTTATTAATTGTAAGTAAGGTTTATTTCTATAGCTAGAACATTGTTACACTGCTATACTTTACAAAGCTTTACAATGGCTACAAAAACTAAAAAATAAAATGGAAAACATCCTATTGATAAAATATAAATAATAATGTAATTAATTAACTAGTTAATTGCAGCAATTAAATCAAAAATAAAATCTCAGGAGCCATTTGGGAGCCGAAAGAGCCGGCTCCTTATAGTAAGAAGAGCCAAAAGAGCCGGCTCCCGAAAAAGAGCCGAAATTCCCATCACTAGAAACCGGTAAAAGGAGCGTCCTGCACGCTGTCCCTGTCTGTTGTGGCAGCCCACAGCACAACAAGCAAACACCATGGTTATTTATAGAGTGCTTACTGACAAATTAATCTATTCTAGGTGTCTGTAACACGTTTTTTTTCAAGCTGGTTCTCCCTCTCTGTCTGCAGCGTTAGTATGTAGCTTGATGTTCAAAATGGCGGACACCGGGGCGTCACGTGACCCTGTGACGTCAGGTGAAATGCCTCAATACATGCTGTATAGTCTTGTTTGACTGTGTTTGAGCGTACTCTAACACACAAAATGCCTTTTCTTTTCCAGTGAATGGCATTTCTATACCTAAAAAGATAAAAACAAAAAACATAAAGCATAAAATTTTGACCTGTTTCCACACATGCTGTTAAAATTTGAGGTCAATTGAACAAGAATTGGGGCGGCACGGTGGTGTAGTGGTGTGGCAGCGGGGGCGTAGTCAAGCGCCGGTCTGTGACAGGAGGGCGGAGTCAGGGAAGGTAAGTGGCAGAATCACTTCACCTGACTGCAATTAACCTGTGTTTGTGTGTGTGTTCCCAGTGACCGCACCCTATTTAGGGAGGGAGAGCGAGAGCAGAGGAGCTCAGAGGAGCCCGAACCAGACGCCGGTCGTGTGTGTGTCTATTTTGTTTAAAGTTGTTAGACTGAAAAGTGTGGCAATAAAAGCCCTATTTCTGAACCTGATCTCTGTCCTGCCGTCCTCTATGCTCCACCCACCCGTACAAACCGTTACAGTGGTGCCGAAACCCGGGACATGGAGCACCAGCCGATCAGCCCCATGGAGTCCTCCCCAGTCGCCGACCTGGTCCACGCCCTCGCCACGGCCTAGCAAAGCCAGCACCAGGCGCTCATCACCCTCCGAAAGGAACAAGAGTGACGCTTCGAGGCCCTGGTGCTGGCCCAGCAAGAAGACAGAGAGGCGTTCCGGCACCTCCTCGCGTCGGCGGGGTCCACCAGCGCTCCTACCGCGGGTGCGTCTCCCCTCACCGTCACCAAGATGGGCCTGCAGGACGACCCCGAGGCGTTCATCACGCTCTTCGAGCAAGTCGCAGAAGCCTCAGGGTGGCCGACGGAGCAGCGCGCGGGGCACCTCCTCCCCCTGCTAACGGGAGAGGCACAGCTGGCCGCGCTACAGCTCCCCGCCGACCGCCGGCTGGCCTACGTGGACCTCCGCCGGGCCGTCCTCCAGCGCATGGGGCGCACCCCAGAACAGCAGCACCAGCGCTTCCGCGCGTTGCGCTTGGAGGAAGTCGGCCGGCCATTCGTGTTTGGCCAGCAGCTCCGGGATGCCTGCTGGCAGTGGTTGAGGGCCGACAACCGCGATGCCGAGGGGATCATCGACCAGGTGGCGCTGGAACAATTCATCGCTCGCTTGCCAGCAGGAACTGCGGAATGGGTCCAGTGCCACCGCCCGGCGTCGCTGGATCAGGCAGTCGAGCTGGCAGAAGACCATTTGGCGGCTGTTCCGGCAGCAGGACAGCAGACAGCATCTTCTCTCTCTCCCCCTCCTCCTGTGTCCCGTCCTCGCCCCATTCCCCCACCGCGGAGGCGGGGGCCGGCGCCACCCCAGCCGGCCTGCCGCACCCGCAGTGCCCTTCCGTTTCTCCCTTCTGTGTCTGTCTCTCCCCCCCTCAGGTGAGTGAGCCCCAGAACACCAGTGCAGAGGGAAAGCCCGGGCCGGTTTGCTGGCGCTGCGGGGAGCCGGGCCACCTGCAACAGCAGTGCACGGCGATGGAAGTGGGCGCGGTGGTTCGGATCCCCGACGCGCCAGAGGCCGCCCTCGATCGGGCCGGAGCGTATCGCATACCGGTGAGTATCCAAGGGGATACATATCAGGCGTTGGTGGATTCTGGCTGTAATCAGACCTCAATTCACCAAAGCCTGGTTCAAAACGAGGCATTGGGTGGAGCACAGGGGGTGAAGGTGTTGTGTGTGCACGGGGACGTTCACAGCTACCCTTTGGTGTCGGTCCACATTGTTTTCAGAGGGGAAAAAGTTATAGTGAAGGCGGCGGTTAATCCTCGCCTTACCCACTCTTTAATTTTGGGGACTGATTGGCTGGGATTTCGGGATTTAATGACACACTTAGTCGAGAGTGGGTCCTGCCATTTAACACGGGGAGGTCCCAGTGTCGCTTTGGTGGGAGCAGCTGTCACAGAGCCGTCTACGTCATCTCCACGTCAGAGTGAGGAGCCGCCGGCTCCTTCTCTCTCTCTTGGGGAATCCCTCGCGAATTTCCCATTAGAGCAGTCGCGAGACGAGACTCTGCGACATGCGTTTGACCAAGTGAGAGTAATCGATGGTCAAACGCTCCAGCCAAACGCCACCCTGTCCTTCCCCTACTTCGCGATTATGAAGGATAAGTTATACCGAGTGACGCAGGACACTCAAACTAAAGAGCGAGTCACGCAGCTTTTAATTCCGAAGAGCCGCCAGGAATTGGTATTCCAGGCGGCTCACTTTAATCCCATGGCTGGACACTTAGGGCAGGATAAGACACTAGCCCGAATAATGGCCCGATTCTATTGGCCGGGGATTCGCGGCGATGTTCGTAGGTGGTGTACGGCGTGCCGCGAATGGCAGTTAGTAAATCCAGCGGCCATTCCAAAAGCGCCTTTGCGCCCTCTTCCATTGATCGAGACCCCGTTTGAGAGAATTGGAATGGATCTCGTCGGGCCATTAGGCCGCAATCGCTGCCCGAGGCCCAAGACCAAAAAGGGGGTGAGACAGTTCCTGGGGCTGGCTGGCTATTACCGTAGGTTTATACCTAATTATTCGGACGTCACCAGCCCGCTGACTGATCTCACTAAAAAGGGGGCACCAGATCCGGTCCAGTGGACGGTGCGTGAGGGGCGCTACAGCACGATCGAGAAAGAGTGTCTGGCAATCAAGTGGGCGGTCCTCGCCCTCCGTTACTACCTGCTGGGGCGCCCTTTCACCCTCTGTTCAGACCACGTGCCCCTCCAGTGGCTCCACCGCATGAAAGATGCCAACGCGCGGATCACCCGTTGGTATCTGGCACTCCAACCCTTCAATTTTAAGGTGGTCCAAAGGCCGGGGGCGGAGATGGTCGTGGCGGACTTCTTCTCCCGTTGGGGGGAGGGGGAAGTCGGCTGCAGGCCGGACGGCCGCCCAGCCTGAGTTGGGCGGTGGGGGTATGTGGCAGCGGGGGCATGGTCAAGCGCCGGTCTGTGACAGGAGGGCGGAGTCAGGGAAGGTAAGTGGCAGAATCACTTCACCTGACTGCAATTAACCTGTGTTTGTGTGTGTGTTCCCAGTGACCGCGCCCTATTTAGGGAGGGAGAGCGAGAGCAGAGGAGCTCATTCCCGAACCAGACGCTGGTCATGTGTGTGTCTATTTTGTTTAAAGTTGTGAGACTGAAAAGTGTGGCAATAAAAGCCCTATTTCTGAACCTGATCTCTGTCCTGCCGTCCTCTGTGCTCCACCCACCCGTACAAACCGTTACAAGCGGTTAGCGCTGTTGCCTCACAGCAAGAAGGTCCGGGTTCGAGCCCCGTGGCCAGCGAGGGCCTTTCTGTGCGGAGTTTGCATGTTCTCCCTGTGTCCGCGTGGGTTTCCTCCGGGTGCTCTGGTTTCCTCCACAGTCCAAAGATATGCAGATCAGGTTAACTGGTGACTCTAAATTGACCGTGAGTGTGAATGGTTGTCTGTGTCAGCCCTGTGGTGACTTGTCCAGGGTGTACCCCGCCTTTCGCCCATAGTCAGCTGGGATAGGCTCCAGCTTGCCTGAGACCCTGTAGAACAGGATAAAGCGGCTGCAGATAATGAGATAAGATGAACAAGAATTGGCAAAGTTATTATATCATTTTTTGAAACACCCTGTATGTGTATATATTACATACTGTACAATATACTATGGTATGGAGTCATAGTGCCAAAAAGCAAAAGAATAAGAAAAATAAAAATAGGAAAAGTCTTAGATTCAAATTATTTAAACTCAATCAGAACTCAGTCTCATACAAAAACATTATTTACAAAGAGAAAAAATATTCTAACAATGCTTACATTATTGTTACATGTTCATGCACAAGTCGGGAAGAGTTCAAAACGTATGATTAGAAGTAATACAGATTGAACACTGAGTTTGGCCAGACCTGCATAACAAGATTTAAAACAAACAAACAAACAAACAAACAAACAAAACAGATTACAACACAAGCTTCAGAAAGCCATTGACTCAGAATAACTTGGCAGAAAATATTTGGCAATAACAATCTTTCAGGAAGCTCAATTACTGTATTTGTTTCATATAATGATGATCATGCCTTTCGCCTGTAGTCAGCTGGGATAGGCTCCAGCTTGCCTGCGACCCTGTAGAACAGGATAAAGCGGCTACAGATAATGAGATGAGATGAGAACTTCATTTACTTTTAATATGATAATTGTTTTGTTTAATGTGAATAATTGGTCAACATGAGTGTGACTATATAGTCACATGAGAAATAAGTACATTTCCATGGAAATTGTACTTTTCAACATATTTAAACAAGCAGACATTTCACTCTTTTGATACAGTGCCTACAGGGTTTTCTTGCATGTACTGCCCCTTTCAAATCTCCCCACAACATTTCAATGGGGTTCAGATCTGGGCTTTGACAAGGCCATTCATAACTTTCAATTTCTTCTTTTTGAGCATTCCTTGGTGGAGTTGCTTGTGTGTTTAGGATCACTATCTTGTTGAAAGGTCCACCTCCAGTTCAGCTTCTGAACAGATGACCTCACATTCTCTTCAAGCACTCTTTGATATGATTCAGAATTAATTACATTACATGCCATTTATCAGGTGCTCTTATCCAGAGCAATGTACAACATACCCAGAACAGCCTGGGGAGCAGTTGGGGGTTAGGTGCCTTGCTCAAGGGCACTTCAGCCATTCCAGCTGGTCCAGGGAGTTCAACCAGCAACCTTTTGGTCCCAAAGCTGCTTCTCTAACCATGAGGCCATGGCTTCCCCAGTTGAATCAATGAATGCAAGCTTCCCAATCTCTGAAGTAGTGAAGCAACCCCAAACCACACTTCCACCACCATGATTCAGTCGGTATGAGGTTCTTCTCCTGAAAAGCCATCATTGGTCTGCACCTCACATTTGATTGGTCTGTCCAGAGTACATTTTTCCAAAAGGCCTGGCCTTTGCTTACATGTTCATTGGCACACTGTAGTCTTGCTTTAACATGCTTTTTGGGCAGCAAAGGCTTTTTCTTGGCATGATTTCCATGTAGGTCAAGTTTGTCCAATCTCTGATCGTAGCTGTATGCACTTTCACACTAACCATTGGTTGGCATGGTTGTGTTGTGGTTGGCACTGTTGCCTCACAGCAAGAAGGTTCTGGGTTCGAGCTCAGCAGTCGATGGGGGCCTTTCTGTGTGGAGTTTGCATGTTCTCCCCGTGTCTGTGTGGGTTTCCTCTGGGAGCTCTGGTTTCCCCTACAGTTCAAAGACATGCGGTTGGGTTAACATGGGGCAACCATGGCCTGAGGTTGGGCTGAAGTGCCCTTGAGCAAGGACACCTAATCCACAACTGCTCCCCGAGTGCTGTAGCATAGCTGCCCACTGCTCTGGGTATGTGTGTGCTCCTTGCTCATGTGTGTTCACTGCTTCAGATGGGTTAAATGCAGAGGTTAAATTTCAGTGTGCTTAAGTCTGTGCTTGAGTGTTTGTGTGACAAAGGCTTCTTGGCAAGAGTTATCTGCAGGTCCAGTGATGAAATTTTGGGGTTCTTGGAGACTTCTTTTAGCATCAAATGGTCTGCTCTTGGGCTGAATTTGCTGGGGCAGCCAGTCTTGGACAAATTGGCAGATGTTTGAAATGTACATCACCTGTAGATTTTCCTTAGTGGAAAGATTTTATTTCTCGTAATTTAATGATCTTTTAAAATCCTTTGCCAGATTTATAAGCATCCACAACCTTTTTTCTGAGGTCCTTAGAGGCCTCTTTCGATCTTGGCATGACACCACACACTTCAGTAGCAAAGAGGACACCAAACCCTAGATGTCAGGTTTAAATAAGGGGGGGGGGGGGGTTCCACCTGCAGGAGGTTCTAATCAATGGCACCTAATCTGGAACACCTGATTCTAATTTTATGGACTTGAAAGTGTGGCAAATGTGTGTATTTACTTTTTCCAGGGTCTCCTTACATCTTTTGACGGATAATGTGAATACTTGCTTGTTTAAGTTTGTTGAAGTCTGTGATTTCCATGGGATACTTTTTTTTTTTTTCTTCACATGACTGTATATGAAAAATACCATAATAATGGCCAGCATACACATACCCCTTTTCGACCAACAGGGAACAGGTTCTTGAACCAGTGTTGTTCGGAATTCTTTGAACCTTGGTGCCAGCTAGTGAACTGGCCCATGTTTCCACCACTTTTGAGCAGAACCATTGTAAATAACGATGCATCATGAATGGAGGGTGTTGCACAATTCACAACGGAACAGGGCTCAAAAATTAACTTTTTAATCCACTTGTCCACTCAGTCAAGCAGCAAGATTTCACTTGTCCTGACCATAACCTTTATTACTATATATTTGCTAGTTCAATGATTAACAAAAATTATCAAAAAGCAGGTAAGTTATGAATCAATATGCTTTAATGATGTATAATTTTTCAATAAAACTCAAACTTTCAACTGTAACAATAAACAAACTATCCAATGCCCCATGATGGCGCACGTGTTATAATCCATTACCTGATCTGCAGTTTTAAGAGTTAGACTCACTCAAATTCAAAGCTTCTGGAGGAAATAAAGTTAAATCTTGATCAATCCAGTAAATTCAAAGAACTGTGTTTTTCTGTTAAGAATTTCATATGGGAAAAGCATCAGTTCATATCCAATTCATTTATCCACACCCATCACATCACAAAAGAAAACAAGTATTGCCAGGCCAAAAAAAACCACCTCACCCATAGCACTTTTTTTCTTTCTCTTTTTTAAGTGCAACTAAAGAGCTCTTCAGAGGAGCTAAGATTTCCTTACATATAATCATGTAGTAAATCGTAATAACTATGATTTTGACCTTTTTGGTGACCTTGACCGGACCCTCAAAATGTTGAAGGTTCTATTTGAGATCAATGCCCATCTATCCTGAAATATTCATGAAGTTTGGTCCAGCCGTTTTCCCTTAATGTTGCTAACACACACACACACAAAAAAAAAAAACCACCGAAAACAATACCTCTCCCCCTGGAGGAGCCAATGAAACCCCTAAGGGTTTGTTGAGTGGCCCCTCCTATGGTGCAAGAAAGGTTCTTTCTGGAAAAACTGGC
Organism: Neoarius graeffei; assembly: GCF_027579695.1. Taxonomy (NCBI): domain Eukaryota; kingdom Metazoa; phylum Chordata; class Actinopteri; order Siluriformes; family Ariidae; genus Neoarius; species Neoarius graeffei. Next base: position 52,888,785 of record NC_083575.1, read on the forward strand.
AATATTTTGGTTCCACTTGGGAACCAACTTTTCAGGTTCCGAACCAGTTTGTTTTTGGTCGAAATGCTCTGAATGGTTCAAAATTTGGTGCGCGAATCAGAACAGAACTGTTCAAAACAAAACCGAATCCAAACCTCACGCTGTTCAAAACCCAACTTCATGTGTGAACAAATGAACGACTCAGCTGGGACAGGAAGTCTCACCCACAGCCAGTTGACTGACAGCTTATGAGTTTAATTTTTCTTCCTGCAGTTTTCTTTATCTTTTACAGATTTTTTTTTTTTTAATGGCACGCCTGTGACTCTAAAGTGACTCAAACCCCCACATTCTTAGTTCCAACTCCACTGCTTCAACAGGGCAGCTCTTTTCTCAGATAAAATGACGTGACTACAGCCAGTCACAAACCAGGAGCCATCAGCCAGCAGAGGTGGACAGTAACAAAGTACATTTACTTGAGTACTGTACTTAAGAACATTTTTTGAGTATCTGTACTTGAGTATAAATTTTTTTGGCAATTTATGACTTTAACTTCACTACATTTGAAAGACAACTATCGTACTTTTTACTCCACTACTTTTCTGTCAAAGTCCTCGTTACTTGTTACTATGAAGCAGATTTGAAAGTGGATGGTTTTTTCTTTTCTTAAATGTGATTGTTTTTTTCGCAGGTGACACTGAGACAGCTGATCAGTAATCACTAGGGTCACATCACATCGATAGACTGTATAAAATCAAGATCAATGATTTCTCTGCAGCATTATTTAACACATTCAGTTGATGGCAGAATGGAAGGAGGCGGTTCTTCTGGGGAATACACGCACCCATGGCTTTACCTCGAACCCATGTTTCAGTTTTCTGAAAGGATTACAGAGTTGTTTCATTTTAAATATTTGCTTTGTTTGCCAAAAACAGAGCACATCATGGCCTACAAAAACTCGCCATCCGACCTGTGGAAGCATATGGAGTTATATAAACGTTTTATTCCAAGAGAAGGCTTGCAGTGAAGTTGTCTGTGCTTTTAGAGCTAGAGATAACGTTGCAGTAGCTGTGCAGTCTGGTTAGTCAAATAACTTTCTATGGATTTGGCCGCCAAGTTGACATAGCCTTGTCCACAGCTAACGTTAACACATAGCTAGTTAACTTGGACACTGTTAGTTAGCATGTAGAAACAGAGTTACGTTAACATGAATAATGTTAACTTATCTGAAGTCCTTTCAGAAATGTTTTTGCATAATCTTGCCAAATAAACAAAATGTAGAAGTCTTTATTTCTAGTAACATTAGCTACCCAATATGACTTAGAGTTTGAAAAGATTTTGCTAGCATGTCAGGTGGAGTTTCACTGACTAGCTAGCTTAACGTTAAACCACCATGATTCCACAGTCAGATTTATATGTGCATGAATATAGACACTTACGAGACCTGTGAGATGGAGAGTATTGTACTAGTCAGTCACAACAAATTGTTGGAGTCTTTTGTTTTGATGTCAGATGATGGTCTTGGATTTTTTTTTGTCTTGCTTAAAGCAGTGTTACTGTTGGGCAGTTATTAAGCTGGAGGTGTGGACCTGGGCTTTAATCAGGTTGTCATTTTTATTTTCTGAGCAAGCTGCATTTACAGCTATTCCACTGTCTTCCTGATTAACATACATATATACACATACATGTGTGCACACACTGCCACATACTACTGTGCTGCTTTGTGGGGATGGGGAGGAGTGTTACAATTTAAATAAATAAATAAAAATAATATGACAATGGTTCTTTTCAGTTCAGTTCCAAGTTAGTCAGTAAATCCAGTCGGTTGCTTCAGAGGCTGTAGAGGCTTGTTCTTAGTGAGACCTTGAGAAAAGTGCTATAGCTTACACTGACGAAGTCTCTGACCCAAAGTAACTGTTTCCTCTCTCAATGTCCATGTGCCTGGTAATAAATCCACTTGAAACATCTTGACAGTTGAACTTTAATCCTCGGTTTAACAATTACAAAGGTTCTAAGATGCAGAGAGTCAGTAAGTCAGGTAAGAAAAACTGTTCGCTTCCACGGCTTCTCGAGATCTACCCTGAGAAGCGCACCGTTCTTATATAGCTGAATGAATTCTAATTCTTGAGAAGCGTGAGACAGTTCTAATTCTTCACATATGAATTCTAATTCTAATGCTTCTAATTCTAATTCTTCTAACCTTGCCACATGTTATTCATCATTTTAATCATGAAATAAATTACTTATATGAAATTACACACTCAAATGAAATTATTTATACCTTTTTGTAATTCACATCTATATGAATTCTACTTTGGCCGCTACATACCCGGCCCCTAATTGCTTTCTATCCTAGAAACAATTACAACATTTAATATACTTAACAGTCCTTTTCATTCTACTTCTTGAAGCAGGCAGAGTTTGGTGATCGGCCGCTCAAGTTCGTTTGTCTTCGTCTTGACTCGAACCTTGTGGACGACTCCATGTTCGTCCTTCACAGTCTTTACGATTCTTCCCATCAGCCATGATCCTCTGGGGGCTGATTCGTCGACGAAGTTTTTCCAAATTCAGGTGGCTTAAAGCATCGAGTTACTCCAAAGCCAGTGAGCTGTTGGGGTTCTTTGGTCCACTTGGTCCATTGTTGTGCGAGGTGTTCTGGCACAGTGTCATCCCAGGCTGTTCTTAGTCTACACAATTCTTGCAGGATGTTTCTAGCAGGTAGTATGACTGGTGACAACATTTCTAGCGGATCATAGACTGAGCTCATTGTAGACAGGATTCCTCTCCTGGTGAGAGGCTTCTGCTCGATGTTCACCTGAAACTTGAACTGATCTGACCGGATGCACCATAGTACTCCCAAGGCTCTCTTGATGGCGAGTGAGTCCTGGTCGAGATCAAGATCTTTGACTTCTGTTGCTCGGTCCTCAAGTGGAATGGTTAACAACACGTTTTGACTGTTGGTCGTCCATTTTGTCAGTCTAAAGCCTCCTGTTTGACAGATGGCCGTCAAGTCGTGGAGTAGCTTGATCGCTTCCTGTTCTGAGTTAACCGATTTTAGACAATCAATCATCGACGTAAAAATTGTTCAACACCGTCTCCACAGCTGCTGCATCAAAAGTACTCCTGTTGTCCTCGGCACATCTTCTCAGCGCATAGTTCGTGCAGCTGGGTGAGGAGGTGGCTCCGAACAAGTGTACCTCCATTCTGTACTCCTACAGCTCCTTTGAGATATCCCCATCAGGCCACCATAAAAACCTGAGAAGGTCTGCGTGTTCAGATGGGACCTTGACCTGGTGGAACAAGGCCTCCACGTCTGCCATGACTGCGATTGGCTCCTGATGAAATCGTGTTAAGACTCCAACCAGACTGCTTGTCATGTCAGGCCCTTGCAGAAGTTGCACATTGAGTGTGGTTCCCTGATATGAAGCGCCGCAGTCGAATACCACTCGAAGTTTATGCTTCTTGGGGTGGTAGACGGCATGATGTGGAATAAACCACACCTTTCCATCACTCCTGTTAAGCTCTTCGTCTGGGACTTTGGCGGCATATCCCTTGGTTATGACCTGGTTCATGAAGCTGCCGTATTCTTCTCGGAACGTCTGGTTTCTCTGAAGCTTCTTTTTCATGTTGAGCGCTCGTTGGTCCATCATTGCTCTATTGTTAGGCATTTTCACATCTTTGTTCTTCAATGGCAATCCGATAGAGTAGTGACCGTCGACCAGTTTTGTGGATGTGGTGACTCTGTCCATAAACAGTTGATCTTCCTTTGACATCTCAAGCTGCTCTCCTTGAGCATTCTCGGGAAAATCATACTTGAATTGCTGGGTCCACAATTCTTCAAGTCGAGCCACCGATATCCGATTCATTTGGATCTGTGGGTATCCGTCCTTTGACCAGCTTCCGATGTTCTCATGTTCTCACACAGCGGCCCGTTCACTGTCCATCCCAAGACTGTACGTACTGCATATGGCCCATCTTTCACGCTGCAGATTACCTCTTTTGGCTCTAAAGCCTTTGCGACATCAGTCCCAATTAGAAGATCGATATCCGCCTTGATCAATGGAATTCGTACACCTCGTAAGTGTGGTCACCTATCCACGTTCTCTTGTGTTGGGATATTCTCCTGACTAGCAGGTATGGCCCTTTACGTAAACACACCAGTGAGCCCGACAAAGTCATCCCCCTCCAGACTGCTGACTTCTAGGTCTGGCAACACCTTGCACGAGACGGTCTTTTGGTCTCCCATAGTGGTAAGTAGGATGTTCACATTTTTTCCTTGCAGGTTAAGGTCGTTGGCTAGCTTGTTAGTGCAAAAGGAGGCATTGCTCCCTGGATCCAGGAACACATAACAAGTCAGCACCTTGTTGCCTTTCTTTGCCTTCACTCTCACTGGAACGATGGCGAGGACGGTTCCTGCACCCCCGGCCCCCATCTGAGAGCAAGTTTTCCCCGCCTCCACTGACCACAGTTTGTTCTTCCTGTAAAGACTCCTCTTTTGGTTCCTCCCTTGAAGTGTCTTCTTTTGGTATGTCTTTAGGTTTCTGCTTTATGTGTAACAGTGTAGGGTGTTTAGCTGAACACATCTCACAGCTCTTCTTTTCTTCACAGGTACTGCTCATGTGTCCTCCTATAAGACAGCTGAAGCAGAGTCCTTTACTCTTAAGGAATTCCAATTTTTCTTTGTGCAGCTTTTTTTTAAGTTTCTTGCACTGTTCCATGGTATGATCTCCCTGACAGAAGATGCACGGTTTCACGAAAGCCATATTCATGTTTGGTTTCTTCTCTTTAGCTTTCTTGTTCTCGGCACCAGCAACATCTTTCACTACTTTCTGCTCTTTAGCTTCGGTAGCTAGCGTTATGATGGTTTTCTTGCCAGCTGGTTTTTCAGGTTGACGCTTTGTTTGACCTGAGATTTCACCAAACACAGGGTGTGCTGCCATTTCAGTCTGTTTGGTTACAAATGACACCACGTCTTGGAACTTTGTTCGCCGATCTTTGTTTTCAGTCTTGCTTTCTATGCGATGCTCGAAAGCTCTCATGAATAGATGGTATTCCATTGGATCTCCTTTAAAAACTGGAATATTTGGCGATGGCAATGTAGATAGCTTTTGTTGCTTTATTAGACTCTCAGTTATCTCGTTTTGGCATTGCATGACAGAAACCAGGTCATCTGTGTTTGCAGAATTGCCCTTTGAAGTAACAGGCTCTTGTCGCACAACAGGCGCTGCATTGGCAGCTATTCCACCACTATGGCTATGCTGAGATACATTACTAGCCCCACTGCTCCTATTGTGGCTGACATGTTGTCTCTGAGTAGCCGTCAGTGAATCCACTCTACTGCCTTTAGAGCCGCTTGACACATCTGAGTCTTCATATTTTCTTAACACAGCTAATTTTGCATCTGATGCAGCGAGCTCTGCTTGTAACTCCAACTCTTCCTTTTCAGCTTTGAGCTGTAGCTCCTGCTCCTTGAGCCATAGCTCATGCTCCTCCAAAGCCCTTTTCTGTTTTTCCTTTTCGGCTTTGAGCTGTAGCTCCTGCTCCTTGAGCCGTAGCTCATGCTCCTCCAAAGACCTTTTCTGTTTCAATGCAGCTGCCTTGGTTAACAAATCAACTTTTTTCATTTCAACTTTTAAGCGCTCAGCGCGAACTGATGATACCGCAGAGGCAGAAGAGACAGACTTGGCTTTTTTACTCTTTCTGGATGTAACTGAAGCGCTATCTTCAGGATTTACCTCATTGTTCACTCTTTCAGACTCTTCTATGCGAAGCATTGCATCCTGTATCCATGATCTAACCTCTCGCACAAAATTGCATTGCTCATCATATCTTGGCTGAAACCAATTACTTTGATCTGCATTCATATTCTGTGTGCATCCAAGTTGACTATACAGGTCTTTGACATCAGCATTTATCTTACTGAATTCTCCTATCAGCTCTTCATACTTGGTTAACGATTCCTTTGTTATAATTTCCACATTTGCATCATCATCCATTAAATCAAGCAATTCGTTTATTTTCTCAGTCAATTTCCTTAGCTTTGCTCTTCTGGAGTCAATTCTTGTCTGCAGACTATTTTCCAATGACACTTGCGTTGGTTTACCCAAACGTTTTTCCTCCAGAGGGCTTACCGTCTTTTCTTTTTCATCCGTCATGATTGCTTTGAACGTCGGTCCGTTTTTTTTCCGATTCCACTTGCGATAGTCACGTTGCAGCCACGTCCACTTGTTGTCAATCACCAGCCACGAGTGTAGCGCGTGATCGTGCTAGTTCAGAAGTCCCTCGGTAAATCCCTCGATGAATCTTCTTTCCAGTTTCAGCGAACCTCTTCAGAGTTTTGTAATCCAATGTCAAGCGAGTTTTTCTTACTATTGTAGAGGCTTGTTCTTAGTGAGACCTTGAGAAAAGTGCTATAGCTTACACTGATGAAGTCTCTGACCCAAAGTAACTGTTTCCACTCTCAATGTCCATGTGCCTGGCAATAAATCCACTTGAAACGTCTTGAAAGTTGAACTTTAATCCTCGGTTTAGCGATTACAAAGGTTCTAAGATGCAGAGAGTCAGTGAGTCAGGTAAGAAAAACTGTTCGCTTCCACGGCTTCTCGAGATCTACCCTGAGAAGCGCACCGTTCCTATATAGCTGAATGAATTCTAATTCTAATTCTTGAGAAGCGAGACAGTTCTAATTCTTCACATATGAATTCTAATGCTTCTAATTCTAATTCTTCTAACCTTGCCACATGTTATTCATCATTTTAATCATGAAATAAATTACTTATATGAAATTACACACTCAAATGAAATTATTTATACCTTTTTGTAATTCACATCTATATGAATTCTACTTTGGCCGCTACAGAGGCATTAAGTGTTGTGGCAATAATACAACAATGCGTTGACAGAAAATGTACTTTTAATACTTAAGTATTAAAAGTACAACTTTCACTTGTCAGCCCTGTGATGACCTGGCGACTTGTCCAGGGTGTACCCCGCCTTTCGCCCGTAGTCAGCTGGGATAGGCTCCAGCTTGCCTGCGACCCTGTCATACACGTCAACCTTTGGTCAATCAAACCTGTATAACCAACCTCCAAAATCCATATTTCCCTTATAAAATCCGTATAAGATCCAAATTAAAATAATTTGCCTAAAATTTGAATGATAATTAACAGGGTTCCCACAGTTTTTCAGGCTTCTTTTTTAATGACTTTTAATGGAACAGTCCACCGTATTTCCATAATGAAATATGCTCTTATCTGAATTGAGACGAGCTGCTCCGTACCTATCCGAGCTTTGCGCGACCTCCCAGTCAGTCAGACGCAGTCAGACGCGCTGTCACTCCTGTTAGCAATGTAGCTAGGCTCAGCATGGCCAACGGTATTTTTTGAGGCTGTAGTTAGATGCGACCAAACTCTTCCGGGTTTTTCCTGTTTACATAGGTTTATATGACCAGTGATATGAAACAAGTTCAGTTACACAAATTGAAACGTAGCGATTTTCTATGCTATGGAAAGTCCGCACTATAATGACAGGCGTACTAACACCTTCTGCGCGCTTCGGCAGCGCATTGATATCTGTAAGGTTAAAGACACAATCCATAGTCATGTGGCAGCTGACCTTTCTGGGCCACCCATGATGCCTTAGCCACATATAGCACAATACAATTACAAATAAAAAACATCCAGCTGCAGTACGTCATTATCTTTGCGCAGTGGCATCTTTCATGAGACCTTGCATAATATGCATACTGTTTTACTAAATTTGACTAATTTTCCATTTAATATTCAGAATTAAATTCTTTGTTTCAGTGAGATATCCCACAGAAAAAGGCACCAACAGCAGGGAAACCACACAGAGTTATGAAGGCTGAACTATTCATCTACAGAACAAACAGGCATACCTTTGAATGTTTTACTAATGAATCAATACCCTGCAAAGCACCAACCCTTCATAATGTCATGACAAAGACCTCAACTGGAAAATGAATATGAAAAGAAATTTTGAAAAGGTATTACGAAACTTATGCATAGCACTGTACTATTGAAAATCTCAGACTGAGACTACCCAAGTTCTTTGGTTTTCTGCTCAATTTCTGCTTCAAGCTTTCTTAATTCAAGCTTCATTTCCTCGGTTGTACGCCGCATAGCATTAGACTTTACAATAAATGCGTGACTGGTTGCACCATGAGTTTTCTCTGCCTCATCAGCATATTGTACAACAGATTTCTCAAGAACCACTAAGTCAGAGTTAATGGATTTCCTCTTTTTCTTCAATTGATCAATTTCTTCAACAGATGACTTTCTCTTTTGGTTTGCTGTTTCAATGGTCTTCTTGCGCTTTTCTTTTTCCAAATACCGTGAATATCTGTGGCGTGCCTCAGATGCAGAAGAGAGAAGTGCCAAATAGTAATACAGATAGTAAATACAGATTAAATTATACAACACGCCGATTGGCCATGAATAACGCGAAAGTACTCGTTAAACTGGTAGCGAATTACATCTCAGTTATAACAATCACAATAAAGAAAGGAAAAGGACTCCTATACCTTTTTCGTGTTTGGCGCCTTTGCTGTGGACCGCAAGAGCCGATACGCCCAAACCTTTAACAGAAATGTCCTTCTTGCAAACCCGGCAGCGAGCAGACGTTGTACAACCCGGGACTTTCTCAAGCCAATCACGAAATTCTGGCTTATCAAGCCAGGACAGTTGAAAATAACAATGTCCTGGCATCTTTGCATATGAAAGATTCGGGTCGATGACTTCGTTGAATAGACAGATTGAAAGTCATATATTTTGTTAATCCATGTTTCCATTAATACGCATCAATGGCGGGTGACCGAGCTGATACGAAGTAGTCACGTGACCCTGTTCGGGACTGATCCCGAACAGAGCCACGTGGTTCCGGGCTATTCTCAAAAGCAGACACCAGGGGTCGCCACTATACACTTTGTTCAGCCCCTGACCGCTAGTGCAGTTCGCCTGTGAAACGGTCGTTTGCGCGAATCGGGGCAGCGGGAACAGCGTTTTCGGAAATTAAAAATGTGTTATTAGAAGGGAGACGAAAAAAACCCCCTGATTTTTAAGGACTTTTATTGACTTTAACAGATTTTCATCAATTTTATGGATAATTAAGTACTTAATTTTACAGATTCATTTTTTAGGACTTTTATGGACTTTAAGGACCTGTACGAACACTGATTAACAATGATATATCCGTTACTTTTTATTCAATATTAATAACAAACCTTCAGAATGAATACAAAGCTCCAATGTTTGACAAAAACACAAAGTGTTATCAGCGTAGTTACGAAGGAAATACTTCGTTGTTTGGAGACAGGTTTCACCGAGCGGCTATTGAGGTTTTTCACCTGACGTCACAGGGTCACGTGACGCCCCGGTGTCCGCCATTTTGAAGGTCAAGCTAGCTAATGTCAACAACATAGTAGCTGGTATGTTACTGTAGCAATGTTTACGTTCAGTCATTTGGATGACTGTTAAAACCTTTCAGTCTCAAGTTTTTCCTTTACTGTATTTACTAGTTTACTGTAATTATGATCCGGCAGCTATTTACACTGGATCCAGTGTAAATAGCTGCCGGAGCGCACTCCGGCTTGCTCCCCCTCAAATTAAGCAGCGCGCTCCGGCTTGCTCCCGGAGTGCTCCGGCCTGCTCCCGGAGTGCTCCGGCCGAGGTTCCGGAGCGTGCTCCGGCTTGCTCCCCCTCAAATTAAGCAGCGCGCTCCGGCTTGCTCCCGGAGTGCTCCGGCCGAGGTTCCGGAGTGCGCTCCGGCTTGCTCCCCCTCAAATTAAGCAGCGTGCTCCAGCTTGCTCCCAGAGTGCTCCGGCCGAGGTTCCGGAGCGCGCTCCGGCTTGCTCCTGGAGTGCTCCGGCCGAGGTTCCGGAGTGCGCTCCGGCTTGCTCCCCCTCAAATTAAGCAGCACGCTCCGGCTTGCTCCCGGAGTGCTCCGGCCGAGGTTCCGGAGCGTGCTCCGGCTTGTTCCCGGAGTGCTCCGGCCGAGGTTCCGGAGCGCGCTCTGGCTTGCTCCCCCTCAAATTAAGCAGCATGCTCCAGCTTGCTCCCGGAGTGCTCCGGCCGAGGTTCCAGAGCGCGCTCCGGCTTGCTCCCGGAGTGCTCCGGCCGAGGCTCCGGAGCGCGCTCCGGCTTGCTCCCCCTCAAATTAAGCAGTGCGCTCCGGCTTGCTCCCGGAGTGCGCTGCTGAATTTGAGGGGGAGCAAGCCGGAGCGCGCTCCAGCAGCTATTTACACTGGATCCGGTGTAAATAGCTGCCGGATCATAATTACAGTAAACTAGTAAATACAGTAAAGGAAAAACTTGAGACTGAAAGGTTTTAACAGTCATCCAAATGACTGAACGTAAACATTGCTACAGTAACATACCAGCTATGATGTTGTTGACATTAGCTAGTGCTAACAGCTAGCTGCTAGTACACTGCTACAACACAGACACCGACCCTAATAATACAGTTCTTGGTCATTGCCTGGTAACAGCAAATTTATAACGGGCCATGTCTCAAAAGACTAAAAAGTTATTTCAATGACATTTAATAACATTTTGTTTATCCTGAGGACCAAAAGTAAGTGAAAATGTGAACAAACCTTAGCTGTAATAAGATGATGACCACCGGCTCCAGGGACGACCCACTGATGTAGGCATGTTACCCAGCCTGACACAAAATATTTGTAGGCATCCAAACTCTTATACGCTTTCAGATCAATACCTGTGTATGGCGATGGGTTTTTAACGACATAGGTATACAGATCATGTGGGCCAAAGTCAGGTAAAGACGAGGGCTTCGTGTACTTCCGTACGTCAGTGAACAATCCTGGTGGAAGCAGGTAAACGTCGTTCTCTAAGCCTGCTAACCTCAATTTTTGCAAATACCTCTCCCTCTGCTCGCCCTGTAAATGCCCTACGTCGCTGGATAGTGAAGGTGTTTTCTGCATCTCGCTCCTTTTTCTTTTATGTTTTTCGTTTGTCGCCTTCCTCGCATTCAAACTGATTCGAGCCGTGCCGTCCAAAATGGCAGCCTCACATGACTTGGTCACGTGGGTGAAAAACCTCAATTATGCGCGAGACTTCATATTAGCCACAAAGTCAGGAAAATCTGTTCATAAAATTACGTTATAATGACCAAATACAATGAAAAGTATTTTTCCAGTCTCACCTGTGAAAGGTAATCCCATGTGATCTCGTTTGGACGGTAAACCTGTTGGTACAGTTAAACGCAGCACAGGTACAGTTAAACGCAGCACATGAATGAGGCATCCTTTCTTCTTCTTTCGATTATTGGCGTTTCACAATATTTAATTGTATATCGCCACCTACTGTACAGGAGTGTGTGAGTTGGTCAGGTCAAGTCATCGGCATGAGGAAGAGAAAAAAAAAGGGGGAATAGGAAAGTATACAAACTAAATTCTTCCCATTAGTCCAGTGTCTGTAAGATACATCATAAGGGCTTCAGGGCCGTAACTACCATTGAGGACACCGAGGTCATGTCCTCGGCATTTTTTTCCCACGGTATTTTTTTTTTTCACTCAGAAATGTGAAATTAATATATGATGAAAATCGTTCTGACTTTGATCGGTGGAAAATTCTAAATTCAGCTTGCATCCCCCTGTTCTCATTTGTTTGTCTAAAAATAAAGTCCACATAATCATTTTTAAACGAAGCTGAAATATCCGACATTGGAAACATTTCATATTAGGCAGCCTCGCGATAGTCAGCTAAGCACCACGGGATACACAAGAGCTGAGAAGTGTTCTCATCAAGGTCCGACTCCGCAGCCAGTCAGTTTGTCAATTAGTCGTGGAATCTGAAAATTGACATAAGATGAAGAAGTCTACTACACTAAAACAAACCAAACTCAGCTCTGGAAAGTCAACAAGTGAGAGAAAAAGAAAGAGGGAAGAAGGTGAGTTAATTTTGCCAGTGACTGACAGTTATGTGCCGGAATGCTTATGATCATTAACAGTGCAATTTTAATTAGCATTTCAAGCAACAACAGTCGAAGCCACTTAGCGAGATAGGATTTTCGTTTTCCAGGCGGCACAAACTCTTTTATTCTCTCTCTCGATTTGATTTGGTGCGTTTCAGATCAGAAAAGGCTGGACAGTCGTGACCTGTTGTTTATGAAGTTATTGGGTAGCTACTGACGAGACTTGAGCTATTTTGCTAACTTACCAGACTATAGGCTAACGTGAACACAAGACACTATTGTTTTGATCATTGGTTGTATTTTCGAACGGAAATGAAAACGGGTAGCAAACTTATTATGTTCACATTTTATTTACAACATGATGTACCTCTGACTGCTTTCTGTCAATCATGAAGAGCCCAGCCGCGTTCACAGCTCCTCCTCCGATCAGCAGCTGGAGATGAGCCTCCTCTCGGGAAGTCTTGTCCCGCCCCTCTTATTGACTCCCATCTCCAGTGAGGCTCAGTCTCCGAATGTGGCGTTTTAGTCGGTTTTGTCCAATAACCGTCTAGTATTTTGCTATTGAAAAGGGCAGATATTTTTTAAAAAGCAATTGAAGTCTATTCAGGCTCGGCTAGATTGCGTTGTCACTCTCACTCACTCACCTACACTCACTCTCACTCACTCACCCACACACACAAAATACTTTTGTGATTGTGCAGTTTTGAAATTGTTAAAATAAACATGTTCACCCACATGTTCATCTTGTTGGGCTTGTGATTTTGACTCGTTTCCAAAATGTATGAAAAGTCACCATATTAGGACATTTTTTTTTTGCAAATAAGATGTATCGCAATGTTTGACCTCGGTATTTGAAAAATCCTGGTTACGGCCCTGAAGGGCTTTAATCCTCTTTCCCTGCATTCCCTCCTCCTTCAGAATGTTATGAATGTCTCCTTCTTGTTCTAACCATTTTTCCCTATGATCGTTATACTTCTTACAGCTGAAGAGAATGTGTTCTACGTCTTCCTTGACCTGACACTCAGCACAAAGCCCATCAGTTTTCCCAAGTATTTGAAGTGTGGCGTTGAGACCAGTGTGTCCTAACCTTAACCTTGTGTAGGTCACTTCCTCTTTTCTGCTAAGTCCCATGGGTGTTATTCTCCCCCCCCCCCCCCAACTTGCTGTTGTATATTAAAAGTACTGTCTACCCTTAGTGTCAGCCTCCCATTCATCTTGCCATCTAGTTATAATCTCTGACTTAATGATATACTTAACTTCCCTTTTCCCAAGTGGAACATGAATTTCAACATTGTCATGGTCTAATGCTTCCTTGGCAGTTTTCACTACGTTCACACTGCAGGCTGAAGTGACTCAAATCCGATTTTTTCGCCCATATGTGACCTGTATCCGATCTTTTATTGACAATATGAACGACACAGATCCGATTTTTTCAAATCCGACCCAGGCCGTTTGGATATGTGGTCCTAATTCCGATTCCTATCCGATCTTTTCATATGCGACTTCAGTCTGAACCGCCAGGTCGCATTCATCCGACTTACACGTCATCAACAAGCCACAAACGTCACTATTCTGCGCTGAAGTAGGCGGCGGGTCTCTCAAAAAAAGTTACAACAACATGGCTTTGATGTTCCTTTGAACGGAGGTTGCAGTCACTACCCCGCAGAACGCCTGAGCCAAAACCCTTGCCCTCTTCCTTCTCAACCTCCTCCTTAACATCAGGCTATTGTGCATGTTCTGGCTCCGTCGCAACAACAACTGCATCATCGCCAGGTACTCCATGCTGGCTACTGTCATACACAGGAAAGTTTAGGTTACTTCCGTAAACACTGGCTATGCTCACTGCGTGTGACGTCGTCGTATCCTGCAATGCGCATGCGGAACACTTTTAGGTCGCTTTTCGTTCATACTGAGGATCACATACAAGTCGCATATATTTGTTAATGTGAACGACCTCACAAAAAAAATCGGATTTCACAAAAAAAATCGGAATTGAGCATTGCCTTTGGCTACGTTCACACTGCAGGCTGAAGTGACTCAAATCCGATCTTTTCGCCCATATGTGACCTGTATCCGATCTTTTATTGACAATATGAACGACACAGATCCGATTTTTTCAAATCCGACCCAGGCCGTTTGGATATGTGGTCCTAATTCCGATTCCTATCCGCTCTTTTCATATGCGACTTCAGTCTGAACCGCCAGGTCGCATTCATCCGACTTACACGTCATCAACAAGCCACAAACGTCACTATTCTGCGCTGAAGTAGGCGGCGGGTCTCTCAAAAAAGTTACAACAACATGGCGCATAATCACGGGCGCAGATAGAGGGTGGGACGAGTCAGATTTAAATTCACCTCGTTCGGTCCCCCCCACTTATAGGGAGGAAAAAACGTCTATGCTGTCTTTCTTTGCATAAGGCAAACCTCACGGAAAAATCAAAAGACTAATTACCATTCGGTTTATTGAGGTGCACAGCAGTGTATACATAGTTGCAACAACTCACATAAAACAAAGACTGATATTCGGTTGGTTGAGCTGCGCAGACTGCACAGGTTGCGAGCTCGATTGCTATGGTTACTAACAACAAGTTTGACAGGCATATCGGGGTTGGGGTTGGTTTGCTGGCAGCTTTGTCCCCCCCCCCCAGTTTTTTGTCCCTCCCAGTTCAAAAAACGTATCTGCGCCCCTGCGCATGACATCAATGCGAGGGACGCTTCGGGCTGTGAAGGTTCTGAATCTTCTCAATGGAAGGACGCAGAGGTTAGGGAGCTGATTTCCATTTGGGGGGGGGATACAGCTATTCAAGCTAGATTGGATGAGTCATACCGCAACCGGGCGGTTTTACTTCCGTAAACACTGGCCATGCTCACTGTGTGTGACGTCGTCGTATCCTGCAATGCGCATGCGGAACACTTTTAGGCAGCTGGGCCATAGAAGGTTCACGCTGCACGCTGCACACTACACGCTACACGCGTGTAAAGAAAAGTGGACAAACGTAGCATGACTTGCTCTGGGCCATAGAACGGCGTTCACGTTGCACACTGCACGCTGCACACTTCACGCGTGAAGCGTGAAATGAACATGCACACTTTTTTCTAGGCGTGAAGATGGAAATTCCAGTCAATGCATGCGGTCACCGCCGCGCCAGCCAATCAGAACGGGTCTAGGGAGATAACTATGCTTTCAGGGGAAAACTTCAGAAAAAATATAATTGAATGGTATAATTGAAAAATAGTTCTTCATCGGGATTGTCAAGCAGATTATAGAATGTTCGGTGAAATTCACCACGGGTTTCTCTCAGAAGGAAGTGTTCTCGGCTCCAAATTCTGTTCCTTTTTCTCTTCCTCTGTCTCAGTAAAAGCAGAATGAGGCAATCATCGTCATCCGAAGAGTCCATATTGTTGGTTACTCGGTCAAAGTAGAACAGACGCAACACGTGAACATCCAAGCATGAAGTTTAATGGCCCAGGGTCCGGTTCTTCACGTGAACGTGTAGCGTGTAGCGTGCAGCATGCAGCGTGAACCTTCTATGGCCCAGCTGCCTTAGGTCGCTTTTCGTTCATACTGAGGATCACATACAAGTCGCATATATTTGTTAATGTGAACGACCTCACAAAAAAATCGGATTTCACAAAAAAATCGGAATTGAGCATTAAGCCTTGCAGTGTGAAGAGTCCTGTATGAGCTGGAATCCAACAAAATTGGACAGTAAGTCCTAGACTTCTAAGTTGAGCTAACAAATGTTTCGATTCAAGAAGCAAGTCATCCCTTGCTGTTTTACCTGATGAGAAGCTTTGTAGAACTGACAGTGAGTCTGTACATATAATTGATTTTAAGGGTTTGATTTCCTCAAGGCAACGTAGGGCAGTGATTATTCCAGTAAGTTCTATTGAGTAAATTGATAGGAAGTTTGTCAGTCTGTACCCATAGGACCTGTGGAACTTTGGAATGTAAAGTCCTATGCCACACTTGCCATTTTCAGTATTCTTTGAGCCATCTGTAAAAAGTTGTAGACATCCATGAAAGGTAGTAGCTAAGTAGTTTTTGCAATATACAGAAAAACTCTGTTCATGTGGGTGTTCATTCTTTTCTGCCAGCAATTCAATATTAAATGTTAGGAGCAGGAAGGATCCATGGAGGAACACTACTCAGAGGCAATGCAGGGCTAAACTCTATGTCTGTTAAGCCATATTGACTTGCGGTCTCGTTAATATTCCAGCCAAACCCCTTACCTACTTTATAATATTCCCAACAGTCTCTGAGTACTGGTGAGGCTGGATTGTCATCACTACCCTTCAGCCTGACCCAGTATATCAAGGCAAGTTTCGTAAACCTTAGATGAAGTGGTGTTTCCTCTGCTTCCACTAATAGCGCACTTGTGGGCGTTGTTTTGATAGCTCCCAGAGCTATCCTCAGAGCCTTATATTGCACTTTTTCTAACTTCAGTAGGGCTGTTTTACAAGCTGCACCATATGCTACACTACCATAGTCAATGGTCGACCTTATCAATGCCTTGTAAATATTGACCAGGGACTGCCTATCTGCTCCCCAGGACAGGCCAGATACCATTCTCATAAGATTCAGAACCTTTTTACACTTTGTTTCTACATACTCAATATGGAATTTCCAAGTGAGTTTGGAATCTAACCAAAGGCCCAAGTATTTAAATTTCTCTCCTCTTCCAAGTGGGACATTATAGAGCAGAACTTTAGAGCTGTCAGGAACTTTTTTCCTAGTAAAATATGTTACTTGTGACTTTGGAACAGAGAATTTAAAACCCCAATCCATTCCCCATTGTTCCAGCATGAGTATGTCCTTCTGGATTGTTTTGGTAATGTGTGGTATATTACTTCCCCTTCTCCAGATAACTGCATCATCTGCATAAAGTAGTCCTACATTTGTTGGCCCCAGTCTCTCAAAAATATCATTAATCATAATATTAAACAGTATAGGGCTAATTACACTCCCCTGGGGTAATCCATTTTCCATCACAAATTCCTCTGATACAGCTTGACCAACTCTAACCCTCAAGGTACGCTGAGAAAGGAAGTCTAATATGTAATTATACATCCTACCTTCAATACCTAACTTCCTTAATTTGATCAACAACCCTTCCCTCCACATGGTATCATACGCCTTCTCAATATCAAGAAAAATTGCCACCATAGTTTCTTTCATGATAAGAGATTTCTCAATTTCATTGGTGAGTTTGGATAGCGCATCTGTTGTTGACCTTTGCTTCCTGAACCCTGTTTGATAGTCATGAAGTAACTGATTATATTGAAGATAGTAATCCAACCTCGCTACTGTCATCTTTTCCATTAGTTTCCCTAAGTGTGACGTGAGGGCAATTGGTCTATAATTTCCTGGGTTACGCTTGTCTTTTCCAGGTTTATGAAAAGGGAGAATAGTCGACTTCTTCCATGCAGATGGCAGTGTACCCTCTTTCCATACTCTATTACATAGCAAAAGAATTAGGTCAAGGAGAGCATCAGGTAGTTGCCTAAACATGACATAGCACAACTGATCACTCCCAGGAGCAGAGTAAGCAGTTTTATTCAAAGCCATCTTCAGCTCAGTAATACTAAAATCAATATCAAGACTAGATTTGGTAGAATCCCTCTTAGTTAAGACATCCTTATATGTGGCTAAAACTTCTTCCCTGCTCTTAAAACACTCTTCTAAGTGATAACCTTTATGAATATCAGCGAAGGTTCTAGCTAAGACATTAGCTTTATCAACGTCAGTGATGTATTGGTTCCCTCTGTCAATTAAAACTGGGACATGTGATGGCTCATACCTTCCTGTCATCTTTTTAATCATCCACAATGAGGCATCCACTTTGCCACATCCAATATGGCGGCGAGAATGCGGTGTGCGCATGATCAAAAGTGGAACGAAGTCTCGCTACCGAGCAATTCCAGCGTTATGGACGTGACACTTGAACTCAAAATGGCAACAAATGACCCAGTGCATGTTTTATTGTCTCCCAGTATTTAAACAGGTGTTGCATATTTTAAGGCTGTACCATACTGGAGAAGTGATAGAACAAGAACAATTCCCATAGTACATCTAGGGCATGCCAGAAAATGCCAATAAAAGATGCGTTATGGATGTGACAGAAAAAGTATCACTTTTCTTGGGTGACTGTACATTTTTATCAAACTCTGTGAAATCGTAAACCTAATGTTGAAATGGAGATATCCATTTGATAGAGGGGTCCAAGGTGAATATTAAAAAATCTTTGTTTAAAATATTTTGTATTTCATGCAGAGTTTCGGAAGGAAAAGTCAGCGTTATGGATGTGACAATTTCGTTATGGATGTGACGCGTCTGAAATAGACATGGCATACGTTTAGAAAATCAGCAATTTAACCACCATAACCCTTTGAAAAACTCTCTAAATATCAGCTAAAACTATCAAAGTTCTTAAATAATATTTAGGATGGCTATTGTTTTGCTGTTTTGTGGATTTTAGCATACATTTCTGTGGCTTGTGGCAATAATATAGAATTGTACATGATCAAAGTTGATTTTAGCTTGGGTTTTACATTATAAGAAAGAAAGACTGACAGTGACGTATTAGGTTGGTTACAAATTGGTTCAACTTATTCACATCTGTAAAATACAGGCCTAGGTGATATCTCTGGGAGTGGTTTTGATGTATTACATGTTGCTTTATTTTTGCATGGTGAGGTTGACATTTACATGGAATTGCCCTACCACAAGATAACGCGCGATTTCATAAGACTCTTTACTGGCTGTCTGTGGTGTACAGTACGTTTGTAAATGTTATGCGTGCTTTTATCATCGTGGGAATTGATTATAGCTCTAAATAAATATTGAAGTTTTTTTAAAGAATCCGTATAACTTTATTTATACGCCCGTATACTACGTTTATTGAATCAAATCCGTATAAAATACGGACATTCCGTATAGGTTGACATGTATGCCCTGTAGAAGGATAAAGCGGCTACAGATAAGGAGATGAGAACTTTCACTTGTATCGGAGTAACATTTGACCAATGGGATCTGTACTTTGACTTGAGTAATGAAGTTGGGTCCTTTGTCCACCTCTGTCAGCCAATAGCATTCGCTGACAGAAACGACCTGAGCCCACCCACTTGTCAAAAACCTCAGGCGCTGAATCACTTTCCTCAGATTAAACGACGTGACTACAGCCAATCACAAACCAGGAGCCATCAGCCAATAGCATTCGCTGACAGAAACGGCCTGAGCCCACCCATTTGTCAAAAACCTCGCTCAAGCACAGAGATCAGTGATGGTGACCCGCTTAGCGCGCGAGAGCGTCTATCTCACCGAGAAGGAAAGAAAAAGCATTGTGTACGCGAGTTTCACGCTTGCGCAGTTGGCGCTCTTTATAGACTCACTGGTGCATTATTCACACGTTTCTGATGCCCCTTTTCCACCAAAGCAGCTCCAGGGCTGGTT
The DNA here is from genome assembly GCF_027579695.1 of Neoarius graeffei. Classification (NCBI taxonomy): domain Eukaryota; kingdom Metazoa; phylum Chordata; class Actinopteri; order Siluriformes; family Ariidae; genus Neoarius; species Neoarius graeffei. Next base: position 52,908,168 of record NC_083575.1, read on the forward strand.
CGGGGCCAGTGCTTAGTTTGGACCCAGGTTTTCTGCTTCCACTGACAAAGAACTGGCTCTGGGGCCAGAAAAACTTAGCCTGGGCCCGCCCATCTTAAGCGTGATGCAACATGAGGGCCTGTTGCGAGCTTAAGGCCAATTTATGCTGACAACCCAGTCCTCGCATATAGCGTCGCAGACAGTGTCTGCGTAGCCCCCCCACCTTCGCAGATGCTCTGCGCGCACCTCCCAAAAATTGTGACCACCGCAGACAGCCTCACAGACAGCGTCGCAGACAAGAGGGCTCTGATTGGTCCACTCTACATCCGCTGTACACGCACTTCCGCTTCCCTACTTTCCTGGTTTGGTTTGTTTTCACGACCGCCATTTTTAAAAACACGAGCGAAGATGGAGCAGCATGAACAGCGGTTGATTGAGGAAGTACGTACATCTATACGACTCCAGTTCTAGTCATTATAAGTAACCGGAGGATAAACACTCCACTAACCACACCCACCAACTACTCCTAGCGATTTTGCGACTTCGCGCCCCCTTGCGTTGTGGCAGTGAATAACATCGCGCACGCCTATTACTCCCCGCTCAACGATAAATTACAACTGTCTGCGAAAAGCTATCTGCGAAAGCCTTGTCGCAAGAGCATGCAGAGGCCTTTAGTCTGGCCAGGCAAGCTATCTACAGCTCTTCCAAGCTCCCGAAAAATCGGGAACCAATCAACTTTGAGCATCTCCAACGGCCCTGGGTAGAGGCGTGTTCAAGGCACTGACGTAGTAGAACTGCGACCGGAAGCCATAGATTGTTTACAGAATCTATGCTGGAAGCGCTTCATTCACGCTTCCGCATCTATTACGCATAGATGCTGTATTGAAAGCATTCAACGGGAAGTTCTCATTGAAAACGGAGCAAAGAGCAGCCCTGGAGGTATTTATTGAAAGGAAGGACGTTTTCGCCTTGCTCCCGACCGGCTTCGGTAAGAGTTTAACCTACCAGTTAGCCCTGTCGCGTCGCATACGTCAGAGGAAAGAGTGATGTGATTGGTTTAAGCTTCGTCACAGCCTTTTCTGGCTTCGACCAGTAGCAAACTGAGGCATTTCAGGGAGGCGGGTCAACCACGGGCTCTGGGAAACGGTTGGGCTTAATATCTTGGCCAGACCAATAGACCCCTTTCACATGACGTCACCGCGCCGCGAGATTTTGTTAGGCGCCATATTGGAAGACCAAGTACATGCACTCACAATATAAAACAAAGTACGAGCGAGAGTAAAGTGACACGATGGATGATAATTCGGGTTATGTGAGTACATTACCAGTTGCAGAAAGGGCACGGTATGTGGAGAAACTGGCTGTGATTGATGGGTTTGACCCATATGATAAGACTCAGAAAAAATTATGTGAATCCAAGCACACAGTTTAACGCAAAAGTTCGTTTATATCCCGACCTTGTCAGCTGTCAGATTTATGTTAATGGACCCGGTAAGCTGGTAAATAATTTTTTTTTTCTTTACCAAATTCTAACAGAAAACGAGAGCGCCCGAAAGGGAAAACCGAGCCGAGCCGCCTCACGGCTGTAATGCAAATTGCTTTCCTCCTCGGTATACAAGTGCGCTTCCATGGCAGGGAAAAAGAAACTACATTTTGCCGCCTATGTAGTCCCCTATTTAAACAAATAGGAGTCATTCAGGATTCAGCCATGTTTTTGCTTCCTGTTTTTACTCGACCAAAGTTATACAGTATTATGAGCTTTAAATTGCATAAATAAAACCATTTGGTGAAACTTTGAAGAAGAGATTGTACTGGTTTAAAGTTTTTACCTCACGTTTTCATGTCGACTCCAATTAATACACTAGTAGAATCGATGACTAGTTTAGTAGGCCAAAACTTTTTTCAATTTTTGACTGTACCAGCCTGAAAAAACTTGCGACAGTCAAATGGAAAAAAAGCAAGCTGGTCATGTTGTACTGGACTAATCTATGACTGATGAGTATAGTAAGTGATACTAGTACTGATACAATAAAACAGACGACTGTAATCTGGTAGGCAGCACGATTTATATTATTTCTCCGTGTCAGATACATAAGGAGGACCGGACACCAATTCTGCCATCTGTTTGCTACCCAGACATTGTAAATTATTTGTTGTTTACACCCAGTGCCTACACTGCTGATGACTTGAAAGCCTACAAAGGGCTACAGGCTTACAATTATGTTGTTAGTGGCTTGGTTCGTGATATTACAGCTGTTATTAAGAATAACCTACACATAGTTATGGCCAAGGTAATCTTGTTGATATTTATCTTTTAATAATATATCTTTTCAGTTGAAAAATTTATACTTTTTGTTACTATTAAGGTATCCATAATTTAGGTTAATTTATCCAAATTATACATATGTATTTATGATATATGCCTACACAACAACTATGTTTTATTTATATAATAGGAGGGAGAACAAGCCCCAAACCATCCTAAATTATTATTATTATTATTATTATTATTATTATTAAATTGTAGAAGTCTGGGAGGCTTGCTCCTCATACAGTTATCAACTTGAGACCAATTTAGCATGTTTTAAATCTGAATTTCTTGCGTTTGCTTACCTCAAAGTGTCCACAGATCACGCACAGACTTATCCATTATACAGTTTTTTGCCAAGTCTCACACAGGTTTCTTTCAAGTCTACTGTTGGGCCAATAAATCATAAATAAAACAGCTCAGATTTGTTTGTTTAAGTCATTTGCCACTGCACTTTATTCTCGTGGGTTCACATACCGCTGCCGTTATCACGAGTTTGTTGGTCTTCCAAAATGGCGCAGAGTCTGTTTACTTCCGGTTTCGGGTGACGTCAGTGAAAGGGGTCAATTGAGGTATTTCACCTGACGTCACAGGGTCACATGACACCCCGGTGTCCGCCATTTTGAACGTCAAGCTACATACTAACGCTGCAGACAGAGAGGGAGAACCGGCTTGAAAAAAAATGTGTTACAGACACCTAGAATAGATTAATTTGTCAGTAAGCACTCTATAAATAACCATGGTGTTTGCTTGTTGTGCTGTGGGCTGCCACAACAGACAGGGACAGCGTGTAGGATGCTCCTTTTACCGGTTTCTAGTGATGGGAATTTCGGCTCTTTTTCGGGAGCCGGCTCTTTTGGCTCTTCTTACTATAAGGAGCCGGCTCTTTCGGCTCCCAAACTCGGCTCCCACCGAAGAGCCGGCTCCCGTCGTTCACTTCAAAGAGCCGGCTCTTTGAACCGGATCGTTCGCGACTGACACATCACTACCGGTTTACTACTGACCCAAACAAGAGGGATTACAGCTGTGAAGAGACAGGATTGGGAGCCAACAGAGTACTCCAGACTTTGCAGTGATCATTTCATTTCAGGTTAGTTTATCAGTTAACGCAATTTTGATAAAATATATAGCAAAAAGTAAATGGGTCAGTGTTTGTTAACCCATCTGAGCAGTGAAACAAGGCAGTGTTAATTTGTCTAGGGTTGCATGTAGCAGACATCAGACATAAAACGCAATAACAGAGGCTAGAAAGAAACGGGACACAGAAATAAATAAACAGGGCTCCATACCAAGGCTGGGTACAGTGTTTGTGATAAAAGACAGATGCAATTTAACACAAATCACAGCTTACTTTCTTGTTAAAATGTGCAAAGGTCTCCACCATCTCATACCGCCTTGCACTGAAGGACTTAAGCGTGCCGTCCAAAATGGCTGCATCACGTGACTTTGTCAAGTGGGTGAAATACCTCAATAGCTCGCAGAGCTTTGAAATCCTGAGCAAAAATAACTTCTGTTTAATATAAAACTTGAGTCATAATCAGGTGCCAAAAGCATCCTCCCAAAGTTAATAAGAAACCAGAAATATTAACAGCTGGTTAAATAATAGGTTGTGGCAATGTTTCTGTTCTCATCTCATCTCATTATCTCTAGCCGCTTTATCCTTCTACAGGGTCGCAGGCAAGCTGGAGCCTATCCCAGCTGACTACGGGCGAAAGGCGGGGTACACCCTGGACAAGTCGCCAGGTCATCACAGGGCTGACACATAGACACAGACAACCATTCACACTCACATTCACACCTACGGTCAATTTAGAGTCACCAGTTAACCTAACCTGCATGTCTTTGGACTGTGGGGGAAACCGGAGCACCCGGAGGAAACCCACGCGGACACGGGGAGAACATGCAAACTCCACACAGAAAGGCCCTCGCCGGCCCCGGGGCTCGAACCCAGGACCTTCTTGCTGTGAGGCGACAGCGCTAACCACTACACCACCGTGCCGCCCTGTTTCTGTTCTTATAACTTATAAGCCTTTTACGAGAAAACCGGTCCTGATAAAGGCGCTCAGTGTGTAATGTGTCACTGACAAGCTTTGAGCAAGACAGTATGTGCAGCCAAGACTCACTCACCCCGTTCAGTCAGTTCGTTAGGCTGTGTATTGGCAAGAATCTGGAGATATGATACGTGTCACAATATGCTGCAATTTTTAAATCTAATTTTAGAAAACCGTCATCGTATAAAGATCAAATCATAAAATCTGAGTATAAAAGTTTACCTGGCGGCACGGTGGTGTAGTGGTTAGCGCTGTCGCCTCACAGCAAGAAGGTCCTGGGTTCGAGCCCCGGGGCCGGCGAGGGCCTTTCTGTGCGGAGTTTGCATGTTCTCCCCGTGTCCGCGTGGGTTTCCTCCGGGTGCTCCGGTTTCCCCCACAGTCCAAAGACATGCAGGTTAGGTTAACTGGTGACTCTAAATTGACCGTAGGTGTGAATGTGAGTGTGAATGGTTGTCTGTGTCTATGTGTCAGCCCTGTGATGACCTGGCGACTTGTCCAGGGTGTACCCCGCCTTTCGCCCGTAGTCAGCTGGGATAGGCTCCAGCTTGCCTGCGACCCTGTAGAAGGATAAAGCGGCTAGAGATAATGTGATGTGTGTGAAAAGTTTACCTTTTACGCAGTCAGAACAGTGGGATCGGCATTTGCATTTATCACAGTTCCTGTAACATCCAACATCACAGAACTACTTTTTGTGCGATCTGATCAAAGGAATTAACATTTAACTAGAAGTGCTTACAGGATTCTTTAGGTAAACAAACAAACAAACAAACAAACGTAAACAGACTGTTTGAACAACATGGCTCATGAGCCGGTCTAACTCTTTCGGATTCACTCATCAGTGGTAATGTTACTAGTCAGCTAGGTTGTCGCTAGTATGCTAATGTTAGCAGTGAGCCCTTATGCTACTTCCTGTCACAGTTTACGTTGTTACTTTGGAGCGAGGCTGAAGACAGATTACAGCGCTGCTATCTAGCGCTCAGGGGTTGAAACACAACGCAAAATGAACCAATGTCTGCCACAAATCTTTCATGCAAACTATTAATTAAAAAGTCAATACGGTGTTTTTAAGAATTGATACAGTATCACTTAACATAATACCGCAATACTCAAGTGTATCGATATTTTCTTACACTCCTAACATAATTAGTTTAGTAACTGGGAAATCATATAATCAGTACACAATAGTAACATATTTGCCAACCCTCTGAGAATGAAAAGCGGTAGATCAGATTGTGTGATGCAGTTGCGCCCTTAAGGCCCGGTCCCACTGGCCGATGGACACAAAACGTATGCAAAAAGGACACAGCGGACGAGCAAAATTTCGGGGGTGGCGCTATCCGTTTTCATCCGCTCCAGAAATGGACAAAATTGGCGAAAATTTGCGAAAACAGAACGGAAAAGAACGGACGTGGGTAGTATATAGCGGGGACGTTAAACGCATGTTCATAGGAAGCCTAGCGGATGAAAGCGGATGGAAGTGGATGACAGCTCCGAAGGGGTTACCGGTGATAACTGAGAAGCGGACGCATAGCAGAAAGAGCGGATGCATAGCGGATGAAGGGGATGCATCACGTACGCCTAACGGAAACAAAGGGGATGTTGCGCGGATGTATATCGGATGCAGACCGTTCACTGCGCATGCGGGGGGTATGAATTGCGTCTGCTCCGCGGATATAAAGGGATGCAGCACGCACGCCGTCAGCATAAAGCGGAAAGACGTGCTGGCGGCTACATCGATACATCTCTACTACTAGATGATTTTCTCCCCCTTTTTATACAAAATATCGATTGTCCGCTAGGTGTCCTTCTACATACTCTAGACATACTCCAGACATCCTAAATATACGAGATACATCCCAGATATAAACGCTTTGTCCGTTTTGAATACTTTATATACGAGATGCATACGCTTACATCCTTTCTATTTCCGTGCTACTAACGATGAATAGACGTTTCATGTACCTTATCTTTCCTCCCTCTTTCCGTTTTCAGCTGCAGCGGATGTGAGTTGCGAGGATGCCCAGAGGATGCAGCGAGGATACAGCAGACGTTTAACGGATGATGACGGACATAGAACGTTTGTTGCTCGTATATGTCGCGGATTTACATCGTACACGGCGGAAAGTTCATCCGTTCTAAAAGTTTTGTGCAGCTCAAAACTTTTTGCGCGGATGAAATCACAGTGGACATCCCTTATCCCAGCTCGATGGATAGAGCATATGAAGCACGTATGCAATGAGTACACAACGGATGCATAGCGTTTTCCAACGGATGGCAAAGATTTTTTTACGTTTTACATCCTCTTTGCATCCGTAAGTGCAGTGGGACCGGGCCTTTAGCCAGGCTAAGAAAAACCGGTTCCAGGCTAGCACCAACTCTCTGCTGGGCCAGAGGAAAGAACCGCTTACGTCATTCTTCTTCTTCTTTTAATTGGTGGTTGGCAAACAACTTTTTGGAAGCATTACCGCCACCTACTGAAATGGAGTGCGAGTCTGGGTGTAAACTATCTCTACTATAAACAAAATAATAATTAAATAAAAAAATATATATTATTATTATAATAATAAAGAAAATTAAAAAAAAAGTAAAGAGTGAAAGAAATGAAAGAGAGAATCCATTATATTCTTCTAATCAGTCCAGTGACTTCCATAAAGTGAAATAAATGCTTAAAGCACATCTCGCTTGAGTTCCTCTGCAAAATTGCTTTTACATTAAAAGGCACACTTTCTGACTTTAATCCAAGTATGAGGTGCTGCCTCTCCTGCTCAAACTTGACACAATGTTCAATTACATGCTCCACAGTCTCAATAGAACCACATACACCACACTTTCCATCCTCATGCTTTTTAAAGAGAAATAGAGTACTGTTCAGACCAGAATGCCCAAACCTCATTCTAGATATAATATCCTCCTCTTTGGTGGATCTTGCTGTTGGCCTTGCATGACCTACCACCCTTTGAATTGCATAATATTTCCTCCCTGTAGCTGCACCATTCCACTCACTCTGCCATAACTCTCTGGACTTTGACTTAATTAGTGACTTTACCTCAGTCTTACTATAGGCAATTTCTAAGGTGACCTCAGGGGTCACACATGCTTTTTTGGCGTTCATGTCTGCCAACTCATTCCCTCTTATCCCAATATGTGCTGGGATCCATAAGAAAGTTACATCTGTACCTGAGTTTATAATTCCACTAACCAATTGCGCAATTTCCAACACTAAGTCTTGTCTGGACTCTGACATAGTATTCTGAATACTCATCAGCGCAGAAGCAGAATCTGAAGCAATAAGCACTCCACCCTTAGGACTATATCCCTCTATCCAGGATAATGCAGTGAGGATGGCTACTAGTTCTGCTGTGTATACTGCAAGATCATTGGTTAACCTTTCTGTTTTGCAAATTTTGAGCTCTGGAACTACAAATGCAATGCCAACTTTACTGCCTGCAGACTTTGATGCATCAGTATAGACCCTAAGTTTGTCCTTGTACTGTACACTAATATGGCACTCGACCATATCTTTGCTGAAGTCTTCGCTCTTCTTCAACTCCAGAAGTACTAAATCTATTACTGGCTTCTTTAACAACCATGGCGGCACAACTGGATGTGAAACAGCTGGGCACAGAGCTAGCGCCTGCAAGCCCAACGCCTCTACTTTTTGTGGAACCACCCACCCAAAGCTTTTACCTGGTTTATCTCTCTCCTGGCAATGTATTAACGTAGACTTACTAATATGATCATTTCTTTGCCCTCTGAGGTTAGCCCAATAGACCAAGGCCAGCTGGTCCCTCCTTATATATAGTGGCATTTCCCCCATCTCTACCTGTATAGCATTAACAGGAGTAGATTTCATGGCCCCACAACATAATCTTAATGCCTTATGCTGGATGACATCTAGTTTCCTCAACAGCGTCTTAGATGCAGATCTGTATGCCACACACCCGTAGTCAAATACGGATCTTATAAGGCTGACATATATAGTCCTCAAAGCTGACCTTTTGGCTCCCCAATCCACTCCACGCAGGCAGCGCATTACATTTAGTACCTTTTTACACTTGTCTAGCATGCTCTGTATATGCGCAGACCAGGTTAACCTCTTATCAAACCATAGGCCCAAGTATTTAAAACACTCAACTCTTTCTAACTCACATCCAAATAAGTTCAACTTCAACTCCATAGGAATATTTCTTCTGGTAAAAACCACAGTTTTAGTTTTATCTATAGAAATTCTAAATCCCCACTGCAGAGCCCAGTTTTGGACCTTATCAATTGACTGCTGCATTTTGTGGACAATGAAATCAACATTTCTCCCCCTTTTCCACATAGCACCATCATCTGCAAACAAAGCAACATTAACTGATCCCTGCACTTCCTTAAAAACATCATTAATCATGATCAGGAACAATATCGGACTGATGATGCTTCCTTGAGGTGTGCCATTTTCCACTGCATGTTCACTGCTTAGCTCTTCATTAATTTTGACCATGATTCTTCTACCTGTTAGGAAGTCTCTAACCCACTGAAACATTCTACCCATTATGCCCATCTGTCTCAGTTTAATTAGAAGTCCCTCTCTCCAGACCATATCATATGCTTTTTCTATGTCAAAAAACACTGCCAGCACTGTTTCCTTGTTAACCTGAGCTTTCCTTATTGAATCTTCTAAGGCCACCATAGGATCCATAGTACCCCTTCCCTGCCTAAATCCACTCTGGTAGCTGTGCAGAATATTTTGCGTTTCTAACCAGTAGACCATTCTGTCATTCACCATTCTCTCCATTATTTTACCCAACTGCGATGTCAGCGCTATGGGTCTATAGTTTGTTGGAATCTTAGGATCTTTCCCAGGCTTCCTTATTGGGATTATTACTGCCTGTTTCCATTCAGTTGGAATGACTCCTTCCACCCATACCTTATTAATTAAACCCAGCACCACCTCCTTCCCTTTATCTGTCAGCTTCTCCAACATAATATAGCAAATCCCATCTCTTCCAGGGGTAGACCTTCCCACTTTCTTTATTGCCCTATTAAATTCACTCAAATCAAAGAGCGTATTTAAAACATTCTCATCGCCCATTTCCTCTTCTAAAACATGCCTGTATTTTCCTATTGTCATTTCTCTTCCCCTTGCCTCAGCGGGAGTGAGGTTTCCTGAGCTATGTACCTTTACAAGTGCCTTAGCAATGGCTTCTGCCTTGCCCTTACTACTTATAATAGCTCTGCCTTCTTCCATCATTACTGGATACTCAAAGTGTCTCCTATTGCCTCTCATTTTTTTAATCATTCCCCATACTCTTTCTAATGGGGTAGTTCTATCCAAAGTGTCACAAAATGCTTTCCAATATTCCCTTTTTGTTTTTTTAATTGTAAACCTCACTTTCGCTTGACTCTGTTTGTACTTAATCAGATTCTCAAAATTCAAACTTTTCCTTAAAACTCTAAATGCTTTATTACGCTCTTTAATAGCCTTCCTACACTCCTTGGACCACCAAGGCACTATTCTTCCTTTACTACCTGGCTCAGATTTAGGGATAGCAATCTCAGCTGCCCTTATAACACTGTTGGTGACAGCCCAGCACATGCTTTCAATGCTATCATTGGACCCAATATGCATTAGATTGCCCTCACTTAACTCTGAGTAGCTTTCCCAGTCCGCTTCCCCTAGAATCCATTTCCCTTTTCTCACCACCAACTCTCTAACTAGCTCTATCTCAAGCTGAACTACTACAGGAAAGTGATCGCTGCCCAATGTGTTGTTTAGTACCTGCCAACTGCATCTGGCGGCTAAAGGTTGAGACACTATTGTGAGATCGATGGCTGAGCCAGTTCCTTTTGTCACATCTATTCGTGTGTATGAACCATCATTTAAACAAACAAGCCCCTTCTCATCTAAAAACTCTTCCACAATACTTCCATTTACATCATCTTTATCCCCCCACAGTGTGCTGTGTGCATTAAAATCCCCACACCATATAACCTTTTCACCCAGCCCCTCCCAGATCGCCTCTAACTGTTCCATCTCAATTAGTTTACATGGATTGTAGAAGTTAACTATACTCACACTACCTTCCTTAGTCCATACTTCAACACATAAAACCTCCAGCTCGCCCCCTTTCTTTAGTTCTCTAAATTGCATTCCACTCTTTACACAGTTGACGCAACCGCCACCACCAGAACCCCCCACCCTGTCTCTCCTAATGCACGTATACCCTTTGATTGCAAAGTCTAATGAGCTCTTTAGCCAGGATTCCTGAATACAGATAACATCTGGTTCATCACGTAGCTCTTGAACAAACCCTTTGAATTCCTGCCCATTAGCTATAAGACTTCTTGCATTCCATTGCAGGACCACTAAGCTAGACTTATTAATACTGGTGGAGATGATGTTGACTCTGGGGACTCGCTCAGCCTACTCAGGTCAGAACTTATCTTTTCAGGGGACAACTCAGGTACATTCAGGAACTTCCCTGCAGCCTTGGATATTATCTTAATTTTCTCGGACTTAGATTTTACCCCCTCTGAACAATTTATCACATACGCTATGAACAGCACTAGCCGCTCTGAGCTAACCATCACCTCACTCTGCTTTTGTCCCTTGTTAATATTTCCACGCTCCCTTTTATCCTTGTCGACCTCCTTCACAGCTTCAGCGTAGGACAAATTTTTTGTAGCTCTGATCTGTTGTGCACTCGCGGCCCTTTTCCTCACTGGGCAACCCCCATAAGCGGCTGTGTGATCCCCACCACAGTTACAGCATTTCCTCGCTACCCCCTCACCACACTGTCCATATTCATGGCTCCCCCCACATTTTCCACATCTCTGACTCCCTTTACAAACAGCAGCTACATGGCCATAGCGCTGGCATTTAAAGCACCTAATCGGGGGAGGAATGTATTCCCTCACACTAAACCTCATATAACCGATCATCACTCGCTCCGGAAGGCATTGCTCTTTAAACCCCAATAGCAGGGATGTACTTTCAACTATTTCTCCATTTCGCTTAGCCATCAGTCTCTTGACAGTTACCACTGTTCCTCCTTTAATATTCTTTTTAATTTCCTCCAAGTTTTCACCAAGCGGCACTCCTGAGATCACCCCTCTGGCCCCATGCTCTCCAACCTTCCTTACTTCTGCTATTTCCTTATGACATATCACCTGGGCTTTCATAACTTTATCCCTCTGATTTGCATCTTTACATGCAACCAATAAACTCCCATCTTGCATCACTCTCGCCATCACAATATCACCCCATGCCTTCTTCAACCCTGCTGTTAAGCGAACCAAGCCAACCTCCCTGTCATGTCCCTCTTTAAACTTTACCACCAGTTTTAACTCCGATGTTGGTTCCTGCCCTACTCTCTTTCTAATGCCGCTTTTCCACTACAAACGCGGCTGAGTCGGGCTGAGCCGTGCCGTGCTGAGTCGGGCTGAGTGGGGCTGTTGGAGTTGCATTTCGACTACAACCGCGCTGAACTGTGCTGGCTGGAAGTGGGTGGACACATTGGGTGGAGTTAGCGAAAGTGGGTGGACGTCAGGTGATGTCGTTAAGCAGCGCAAACAGTGACATCAGTGAGCTTTTAAGCGGTAGTCTCACGACCCGAATAGTAAACAATAAACATGGAGGACATGGAGTCGTTAGTGTTGCTGGTCTTGGTGCTGTGGCTTGTCACCGACAACGCCAACAGATACTGGCAAGAGCGTATAGATGAGGCGAGGCGCATAAGGCTTCAGAAATTCTCGTAATTCTTCTCCTTCCGGGTTTACGGTGTTTACAGATCCCAGCGCGCTCGCGGGGCGTGTGTGGGCATGTGAGGACACTCCTCCTCACCAATCAGTGCACAGGGGAGTGTCTGCTCACGCCCCCAGCCTCACTCGGCACGGCTTGGCTCGCTTCAGCCCCACTCCAAAACGGTGCGAGTTTTAGGGGCTAAGCAGGGCTGAAACGAGCTGAGTCGTGCTGGTTTTTGGTAGTCGAAACGCGAGCCGTGTCGGGCTGAAGCGAGCTGAAAAAGGGTAGTGGAAAAGGGCCATAACATCCCTACTTCTTTCTCCTACCTCCTCATCACGGTCTTTCCTCTTATTCTCCTCCTTACTACCACCCGTCACACTAGTCCATTGAGAACTACCTCCATGTCCTCTACCCCTACTTCCACTAACAACTCCACTACGTAGGTTCTGACTAATATTCCCTGCTTCCGAGGACAGAAGGTCCTCTTCCATATCCTCATCTCCCATGCCCCAAACTAACCCAGACTCAGTCACAGATCGGTTTATGCCAACACGCCACTCCAGCCTTCCCTTCACTCCTTTTCCCTCTCTCTTTTACCGTCTTCTTCTTCTTTCAGGTTTAATGGCGGTTGGCATCCACTATGGTGCATTACCGCCACCAACTGTATTTTTGCGGAACTGCGACACTATCTAGTTGGAGTTTCAATGGAGGAGTGACCAAAAAAAAAAAAAACCCAATAAATACACTAAATCCTACCTAAAAGGCCTGTATTTTTAAGGAACTCAAAAACATGCTTCCAAGCAGATGGTACTGAGAAGGCAAGTAACCTATCAAGAGTGAGCCTAGTCTCCCCTAGCTCTCTAACTCGTTCTAACAGAATTGCTCTCTGGACACTATAAGCTTGGCATTCTAATAACACGTGATTTACAGTCTCTCTTTCCTGACAGTAGATGCAGTGACCAGTGGCATGTTTGCCAATTGTGTGGAGGTTGCCATTTAATCTACTATGACCTATTCTAAGCCTTGTGATTACTTGTTCTTCTCTACGGCTACCGCTGCCCAATCTTCTTGAAGGGACCTGTTTTTGAATTGCTCGTAGAAAGCTGCCCCTACTTTCCCTATCCCACTGCCCCTGCCATGCACCCAACATTTTCCTGAATATAATAACCTTGACCTCCGCTTTGCTTAGTGGGATGTTAGACTGGATTTCAGATTTCAAAGCCTCTTTGGCAAGCTGATCCACAGCCTCATTTCCTGCAATGCCCGAATGGGATGGAACCCATAGGAAATTTACTAAAATGTCTTGCTGGTGTAGTCTAAAAAGATATTGAAGTACCTCACAAAGTAAATCAGGCCTACACTTAGACTTGCCGTGAAGGATACTATTCAATGCTGACAGGGAGTCAGAACATATGACATTGAATCTAGATTTAGTGTCATCAATCCACATTAAAGCAAGATAAATGGCAAATAACTCCACTGAATAAATTGCAAGGTGGTCAGACGTCCTTTTTGCTATTTTTGTCTTATACTGTGGGATAAAAACCGCAGCTGCAGTTTTCCCAGTTTCAGGATCTTTAGAGCCGTCTGTAAAAATTTGAACCCCTTCAGGATAGTTATTGCGAATGTGAAAGTTGGTTAAATATTTCACATTACTATTATCCTCAGCTTCCTCGCGCATCTTCACCAGGTTAAGATCCACCTCAGGCATAATAAAAAAACCAGGGGGGAATAGCTGGCAGTGGTACCACAGAGCTATGGGCCACCTTGGTTAAGCCAAGCTCTCCAGCCTGATCATTTCCAACCCACCCAAAACTATTAAAGTTTGCCTTGCCATGCTCCCAACATTGATTAAGGATATGCTTGGTTGGATGATCCCCTTTATAACCCTGCAGGTTCGTCCAGTACACCATCCCCAACTGCTGCCGCCTTAAAGCCAATGGCATCTCCCCTGCTTCAACCTGAAGTGCAGGGACTGAAGAGGTTGTGAATGCCCCACTGCACACTCGCAAGGCCTGTGCCTGGACCACATCAAGTTTCAATAAGTGCGTCTTTGCTGCCGATCCATACGCAATGCACGCATAATCCAGTGACGATCTAATAAGTGCTATATAGACACGTTTTAATGCCATCGTAGTGGCACCCCAATCACTCCCCACTAGACACCTCAGTATATTTACTGCCTTTTTACACTTGACAACAACTCTCTGAATGTGATCTCTAAAAGTAAGTTTACTATCCATCCAAACCCCTAAGAACCTCACCACCTCAACCTGTTTGAGTGGCTGCATATATAAAATAATTTGCACAGGAGGTACACGTCTTCTCTTGGTGAAACAAATAACCTGTGTCTTCTCCACTGAAAAACGAAAACCCCACTTCTCCACAAGACTGACCGCCGCCTGAAGTTTCTGACTAATGAACACCGAGTTTCGGCCCCTAATCCACAGTGCTCCATCATCTGCATACAATGAACGTCCAATATTAACATCTATTCCAGAAAAAATATCATTAATCATTATACTGAACAACAGAGGGCTGCACACACTACCCTGTGGAACTCCATTATCCACTGGATAAGTACCAGAATATGACTGTCCAACACGCACCTCAATGGTCCTATTTAACAGGAAGTCCATGACCCAGTTATACAGCCTACCACTTATTCCCATTGCCTCTAACTTGATAAGTAGTCCTTCACGCCATAGCATATCATATGCCTTTTCTATGTCAAAGAAAACTGCATTGACTTGCTCTTTGTTTGCTTGAGCTTTCCTTACAGTATCCTCCAAGCACAACACAGGGTCCATAGTCATCCTTCCCCTGCGAAACCCACTCTGACATGAGGTAATTAAACCTCTCTTTTCAACGACATAAGTCAACCTATCTGTGACCATCCGCTCCATTAACTTGCAGAGGTTAGAGGTCAACGCAATGGGCCTGTAGCTTGTTGCCTCGCTCTTTTCCTTACCTGGTTTTAAAATTGGTACCACAACAGAGTGTTTCCAAGCTAGGGGAATAGTCTCTATTTCCCATATCAAATTAAAATGCTTCAAAAGTACCATTTGTGCTTCAGGCCTTACTTTATCCACCATTACATAACAGATGTCATCTTTCCCTGGAGAGGTAGATCTAACTCCCCTAAGGGCCCGCTTTAACTCAAACATAGAAAATGGTGCATCCAAGGCCTCATCAGTAATAATCTTTTTCTCTAACACATTAGGGTGCAACCTTACCAATTCCTCCCTAGCCACTCTAGCCTCAGCAGACACATTATTCATACTATGAATTCTGGCAAACACTGTAGCAAGGGCTTCTGCTTTCTCCTTGTCTGTTCCCATGACTTCATCATTAAACTTGATAGCTGGTAAAGAATATTCCCTCCTAATTCCCCCCATTCTTCTAATCATCCCCCACACTTCATTAATTGCCGTATCTCTTCCAATAGTGTCACAAAATGCTCTCCACCGCTCCCTCTTTGCCTTTCTAATCACCCTCCTAACCATAGCTTGGGCTTTTTTATACTCAACTAGATCAGTGAAAGAGAAAGTAGACTTAACCTTTTTAAAAGCCTTATTTCTTACCTGTATTGCTTCCTTACACTCATCTGTCCACCAGGGCACCATTTTCCGCTTCCCACTGCCTGACGTTTTCCCAATGAATTCTAAAGCAGAAGAATGCAATATCTCTGTAACCTTACTGTTAGCCATATTAACATCCTCATACACATCCAAATTGAGGCACATCAGCCTAGTACTACAATTTGAGGTAAAATCCTCCCATTTGGCCTTTTTAAAATCCCACCTGGGGAAGATTACTTCCTCAATCTGAACAGATCCCACTCCAATTTCACACAGGATGGGGTAATGATCACTACCAACACAGTCATCCTGCAATACATTCCATTTAGAGCATCTTGCATACTGCGCAGACACCAGGGTGAGGTCGATAGCTGTCTCCCACCCACTTGAGACATTAATTCTGGTTCCCCTCCCATCATTGAGGCAAATTAGATCTCTTTCCTCTAGCAACTCCTCAATTACCTTACCATTACTATTGGTGTCTGTGCTCCCCCAAAGGGTGCTGTATGCATTAAAATCCCCACACCATACCATCTTGTGGGATACATCCCCCAGGAACTTATCAAGAACATCTTTGTGTAGGACAACGCAGGGATTGTAATAATTAACAATCAAAAAGGTGGAGCTACCTATCCATACCTCAATAATAATTCCCTCTACCTCCCTACTTACCTTTATTATTCTATATCCCAACCCCTGCATGATAAATAAAGCCACCCCTCCACCAGGGCCATTATCCCTGTCCCTACGCACAGCTACATATCCTTGTAGGACAAAGTCCAGGTGAGGCCTAAGCCATGTCTCCTGAACACATAACATTTGGCTTAATATCCAAATCGTCAACAAATTTCTTAAACTCCTGCCCATTAGAGCAAAGACTTCTAGCATTCCACTGTAAAATACTAAAAGTCATTAGGAACCCCCACATGATGCTGACTGTGAGGTGGCTTGTACGCCCTGGAGAATATTCAATGCTTTAGTAATTTCATCGACTGAAACTTCCGCCCCCACACGAAAATGCTTCTGTGCAGCTTTGACAATAACTTTAATCCTCTCGCTCCTGCTCTCTATGACCGCTGAGCAGTTTATGACTTCAGCCAAGAACGCCAAGAATTTCACACTATCCACCTTTATAGCGTCTGCACATATAGGGCTAGGTGATTCCTTACTCTGCTGAGAAATAACACTTTGCCTTTGTCCCTGCTGTCGTTGGCCCGTTTCAATCTTCCTTCCTCCATCAACCTTCTTAATTGCCTCTGCATAGGTAAGTTTCTCCTCGACCTTAACTCTTTGTACTTCAGACGCTTTTTTGTGTGCTTGACAACCCTTGTATGCTGCACTGTGTGAACCCCCACAGTTGCAATATTTAACACTAGTACCCTCCTTACATTGACCATACTCATGATCTTCTCCTCCGCATTTACCACATCGTCTTTTTCCTCTGCAAATGGCTGCTACATGCCCAAATTTCTGGCAATTAAAGCACCGCAATGGAGGCGGGATGTATGGACGAACCTGGAAGCTCATATATCCTACCCTAATCCTCGTAGGCAATACCTTCTCATCAAAAAATAACAAAACAGAAAGGCTCTCCTTTTTTATTCGATCTCGGGTAAACATCAATCTCCTACATTTGACAACATTAGCTCCAGATACATTGCTCATAATATCCTCACACGGCAAATCAGTAGACACGTCAGTTATAACTCCAAGTTCAAGTTTCTTTCGCTCCCAGTTATGGCCCTTTTCCACTACCCTTTTTCAGCTCGCTTCAGCCCGACACGGCTCGCGTTTCGACTACCAAAAACCAGCACGACTCAGCTCATTTCAGCCCTGCTTAGCCCCTAAAACTCGCACCGTTTTGGAGTGGGGCTGAAGCGAGCCAAACCGTGCCGAGTGAGGTTGGGGGTGTGAGCAGACACTCCCCTGTGCACTGATTGGTGAGGAGGAGTGTCCTCACATGCCCACACACGCCCCGCGAGCGTGCTGGGATCTGTAAACACCGCAAACCCGGAAGGAGAATAATTATGAATTACGAGAATTTCTGAAGCCTTATGCGCCTCGCCTCATCTATACGCTCTTGCCAGTATCTGTCCGCGTTGTCGGTGACAACAAGCCACAGCACCAAGACCAGCAACACTAACGACTCCATGTCCTCCATGTTTATTGTTTACTATCCGGGTCATGAGACTACCGCTTAAAAGCTCACTGAATCAGTGACATACAGAGCATCGTGGACGAGTTCGCGGAGCGCAAGGCTCGTCGTATGCCCTTCAAATAATGCGCGCAGTAGGCTATTGATGTTTTATTATGAGCCATGTACAGTATGTCGCCTAATGTTTTTTTGTTTGAGTTACATGTTCGTTTGAAGGACTTAATGTACAAAATAACATAGTTGCACCCCGTAGTGTTGAAATTGGTAAACACAGTGCATTCAGTGAGGTTTGCACCGCCCTCCTTTTATTTCTGACTCTTCCTGTCACCGTTGCAACCTCTGAGCGCTCATTCGTATGCCCTTCAAATAATGTGCGCAGTATAGGCTATTGATGTTTTATTATGAGCCATGTACAGTATCCTAATGTTTTTTGTTTCTGAGTTACATGTTCGTTTGAAGGACTTGATGTACTAAATAACATAGTTGCACCCGGTAGTGTTGAAATTGGTAAACACCGCAGTTGCGGACATTTTGTAGCCTAAAATGATGTTATGATAAGCTTTAATAAAGGGCCCGGTCATTTGCCCCGCCCCCGGCCCGGCTCTGACTTGTTCCGCCACTGTCACTGATGTCACTGTTTGCGCTGCTTAACGACATCACGTGACGTCCACCCACTTTCGCTAACTCCACCCAATGTGTCCACCCACTTCCAGCCAGCACGGTTCAGCGGGGTTGTAGTCGAAATGCAACTCCAACAGCCCCGCTCAGCCCGACTCAGCACGGCACGGCTCAGCCGCGTTTGTAGTGGAAAAGCGGCATAAAACTCGCACCGTTTTGGAGTGGGGCTGAAGCGAGACAAACCGTGCCGAGTGAGGCTGGGGGCGTGAGCAGACACTCCCCTGTGCACTGATTGGTGAGGAGGAGTGTCCTCACATGCCCACACACGCCCCGCGAGCACGCTGGGATCTGTAAACACCGCAAACCCGGAAGGAGAAGAATTACGAGAATTTCTGAAGCCTTATGCGCCTCGCCTCATCTATACGCTCTTGCCAGTATCTGTTGGCGTTGTCGGTGACAACAAGCCACAGCACCAAGACCAGCAACACTAACGACTCCATGTCTTCCATGTTTATTGTTTACTATCCGGGTCGTGAGACTACCGCTTAAAAGATCACTGATGTCACTGTTTGCGCTGCTTAACGACATCACGTGACGTCCACCCACTTTCGCTAACTCCACCCAATGTGTCCACCCACTTCCAGCCAGCACGGTTCAGCGCGGTTGTAGTCGAAATGCAACTCCAACAGCCCCGCTCAGCCCGACTCAGCACGGCACGGCTCAGCCGCGTTTGTAGTGGAAAAGCGGCATTAGTGCACTTAATTTTCTTACCATCCATTTCAGACATTGCAAGAAGTTTATCCCGCTGCGCGGCATTGTAACAACCAATAAGTAAGCTGCCATCTCTTACAGGTGTGACCTGCACTGTGCCTACGGCTGCATGAAGTGCTTTGGTAATTTTCAGTGGATTAATAGAGATAGGTGAATCAAATTGTAATTTGACCTTTAGTCCCTTGTCATTTATCACTCGCATTGCTTTATTGGGATTACCTTTATCAGACTCTAAATTACCTTCGGACACTCTGTCTCGTTTCGCTCCTCTCCCTACCACCTGCCATTCCTCTTTTGAATTTCCCTCGCCTTCTCCTTCCATGTCTATTTCACCTCCAATCAAACTACCGTCACTTCTCTCCATCTCCACCAAAAACAGTCGAGGGAGTTGACCCCCAAACACAAACGTCACCAACCGCCCACAATTCAAACCCTTTGCCACACTCAAAACAACGTCCAGTCACAAACCCGCTCTGACACCTCCAGCTCCTCTTTCCACTCTCCTCTTTTACCGTCCTACAGCAGCTAACTTGTTTTCTTTTTTACCCGCCACACCACCGCTTACGTCAGCGGGGGGGCGGAGTTGTTAAGACCAACAACAATAACAAGACCGCAGCCATTTTTAAGCGACGAGAAGCCGCAGCTGTACAAACGCGAAGTCATCTATTATTATTATTGTTGTTGTTGTTGTTGCTGCTGCTGCTGCTGCTTCTGTTGTTTTTGGTTCGATATTCGCGCCAAGGTTTAAGCAAACGTAGCGACGTAATGACGTAAACAGCGACGTAATGACGTGCACCGTAAGCTATGAAAAAGCAAACTGGTTCTCAGCTGGCTCACAAGTTGAACGAGTTGTGAACCAGCCCTGGAACTGATTTGGTGAGAGACAGGAAGATGGCGGTCCATTCTGGTGCTGATACAAGAGTCCTTATTATTGGAGCCGGGATTTCAGGAATCGGTGCTGCACAGAAGTTACTCAGACAGGGCTTCCGGAACGTCCGCATTATTGAAGCAACGTCAAGAAGTGGAGGAAGAGTTAAAACTGGCAGACTGGGTAAGTCTGAAATAGACATGGCATATGTTTAGAAAATCAGCAATTTAACCACCATAACCCTTTGAAAAACTCTCTAAATATCAGCTAAAACGGGGCGGCAGGGGGCGTCGTGGCTCAGGTGGTTAGGGCGCCGTGCCATGAATGCGGGCGACCCGGGTTCGGTTCCGGCCCGGGGTCGTTTCCCGATCCCTTCCCGTCTCTCTCTCTCCCGCTCGTTTCCTGTCTCTACACTGTCCTATCCAATAAAGGTGCAAAAAGCCCAAAAAAATAATCTTTAAAAAAAAAAAAAAAACGGGGCGGCACGGTGGTGTAGTGGTTAGCGCTGTCGCCTCACAGCAAGAAGGTCTGGGTTCGAGCCCCGTGGCCGGCGAGGGCCTTTCTGTGCGGAGTTTGCATGTTCTCCCCGTGTCCGCGTGGGTTTCCTCCGGGTGCTCCGGTTTCCCCCACAGTCCAAAGACATGCAGGTTAGGTTAACTGGTGACTCTAAATTGAGCGTAGGTGTGAATGTGAGTGTGAATGGTTGTCTGTGTCTATGTGTCAGCCCTGTGATGACCTGGCGACTTGTCCAGGATGTACCCCGCCTTTCGCCCGTAGTCAGCTGGGATAGGCTCCAGCTTGCCTGCAACCCTGTAGAACAGGATAAAGCGGCTAGAGATAATGAGATGAGATGAGAGATATCAGCTAAAACTATCAAAGTTCTTAAATAATATTTAGGATGGCGATTGTTTTGCTGTTTTGTGGATTTTAGCATACATTTCTGTGGCTTGTGGCAATAATATAGAATTGTACATGATCAAAGTTGATTTTAGCTTGGGTTTTACATTATAAGAAAGAAAGACTGACAGTGACGTATTAGGTTGGTTACAAATTGGTTCAACTTATTCACATCTGTAAAATACAGGCCTAGGTGATATCTCTGGGAGTGGTTTTGATGTATTACATGTTGCTTTATTTTTGCATGGTGAGGTTGACATTTACATGGAATTGCCCGTATGAGAGAATGTGTAAACACCTGTACCTGTGCTAGTTCACTGCAAAAAATGGCCTTTCAAAAATAAGAAATAAAAGATTAAAACAAAGCATATTTGCTTGAATCAGATGAAAAAAAATCTGCTAATGGAACTAGTCAAATTTGACTTGGTAAGATTTCTTAAAGTAAGATGAAAAAATCTAACCTGTTTTTAGATGAAATAATTCCAAAATAAGATTGGGGAACTTATTATGCGAGATCTGATTAACTCAAAATAATCAAAATAGTTCTTATAACAAGATCGTACTTCTTACATTTAGCCATTCAAGTCATTTTTATTTATTTCATTTTAAGGGTATTTCACTTAAATTCATGACAAAGTCTTAGCAGTAAAACCAAATTTAAGATAAATATACTAATATTAGGATTGTTAAATTCTACAACTAAGTATTGCTAGCTTAAAAGATTCTCCTTTTGTGACCTGTAATTAGTAAAATACTCTAGATATGAGACCAGAGACTATCTTGAATCAAGTTGACGACACGTGTAGCATGGCAACAAGTTTTTTTTTTTTCCCCATTTCAACATTCAAACATTAAAACATCTCTTAAGATTCCACTTCCCCAGGACCTCAGGCATCTCATCTCATTATCTCTAGCCGCTTTATCCTTCTACAGGGTCGCAGGCAAGCTGGAGCCCATCCCAGCTGACTACGGGCGAAAGGCGGGGTACACCCTGGACAAGTCGCCAGGTCATCACAGGGCTGACACACAGACAACCATTCACACTCACATTCACACCTACGGTCAATTTAGAGTCACCAGTTAACCTAACCTGCATGTCTTTGGACTGTGGGGGAAACCGGAGCACCCGGAGGAAACCCACGCGGACACGGGGAGAACATGCAAACTCCACACAGAAAGGCCCTCGCCGGCCCCGGGGCTCGAACCCAGGACCTTCTTGCTGTGAGGCGACAGCGCTAACCACTACACCACCGTGCCGCCCTGAAATGTATGTTTAATTGTAAAATTGAACATGAAATTTTGTGCAGGGAGATGCCAGCAGCATTCGTACAATAAAGTCAAACATTAGTTAGAATAAAATGAGAAATAAAATAATAATAAAATAAATATTCACCAATAAAAAAACAAATCACTCCCTACTATATTACAGCTCACCATTTTCAGTGGAAAATAAATGAAAATACACTCTGGATTCTTTTACACTAAGAACTAAGTAAGACTTACCAACTTCAAGAAGTTTTTAAATAAATCAAGTGTAGGGAGCTGCCTGCAGCATTTTTTAAAAAGTAAAATCAAACATAAAGTAGGCTATCACTCCCTATTACGTAACAACTTAACAAGTAACCATCTACGGCTCTGCTCCTTTAAGAGTATATCACTTTCCGAATCAGAAGCGCTAGCGAGGAGAATCACTTGCGCAAGAATTATAAATACTAGTGGAGTACATTACAGCGCAATGTGAAGTAGCATAAGAACATTTAAGTCAAGAGTTTAATTGATGTATTTCGTTCATTACCGTTTATCCAAGCAAGTGCGCATCCACGACACAATTCATTACTGAGCCCACAACAAGCGTCCTGACAAACTCCCTACAGTATTACACAGCCTACTAGCACCATATCACACCTGGCTTGTTTAAATGTTCAAATAGCGCTTTATAAAGTTACCTAACATATACAAGTGCAATGCGCTTTTTGAGCACGAGTCACCATAACAAATAGCCAGTAGGCTTGCGCTAGCCTACAGAACACAAACACTACGTTTTATTTCGTCTTCCCTTGACCACCTCTCTGTATGGCTGTCATTCTACTGTTCGAGTAGAACTACTGACACATTCACAACGTTTCCAGACGGGGATTTAAAAATGACTGCAGCCTACGTTATGCTGGGGACTGCTTACTATGGACAACATTACATGTAGTTTCAGCGAGGCTAGTTGGTTGTAGGCTAATTCAAGTGCTTCCTTACGTAAGCTAAGTTTGTCTGGTTACACAGATGCAAATGGACAATTTTAACGAGTAGTAGATGAAGAATGTAAACATATAATGATGTGCTTTTGCAACTTGTGTGTTTGTGACTTATTGCGGCAAAAGCAGCGTGTCCTTACCTTGAAGTGGGATCGGCTTCTGCCCGAGTGCCCATACGGCCGCCTTGAAACAGTTCACAACAAATCAGATCTTGTGGTGGGTGGGACCGTGTTCTTGAACTCAGAAAGGCGAGTGCAGGAAAGGACGTGCAGTGACAGTCGCGTTAGGAACGAAATGGCTGCAAAAAGGCATGTTATCGGCATATCGGTGGAAATTATGGCCGATACCGATAACCCTAAAAATGCAGAATATCGGCCCGATATACTGGCCAGGCCGATTGTCGGTCGACCCCTAGTCTAGAGTATGTACAGCATCTAGAAGGACCTCACTCTGAATGACTGAGAAAACAGTCGCAGTAAACTTAGGATATGTAAGGTAGAGTTGAATATAATGAAAGATTCAAAGATTTCAGTAAAGTTCATTTATTCCCAAAACAAGCATACTTTTTTTTCTTGAAACAAGATGAACCGCATTTGACAAATGTCCAAAATGTACTTGTTTTTTTTTTTAAAAAAACTTGTTTTATTTTCAAAGGTGCTCCAAATAAGACTTTTTCAAGACATTTTGTCTATACAAGATTTTCAAGATGGACTGTCTAAAAACTAGCTTTTCTAGCTAAATGAGGTTTTGCTTGTTGGGCAATTACGTCTTATAATAAGGGTGGCTAGATGTTTTGACTTGAAAATAGACAAATAAACTTCCTAAGATTTTTATTTTTTGCAGTGTTCAGTGCTTCACAATATGCATTTATCTCCATGCTGCTATTCTGCACTTTTACCATACTGCACCTTGTACTATTGCACCCCAGTAACATACAGTGGTGCTTGAAAGTTTGTGAACCCTTTAGAATTTTCTATATTTCTGCATAAATATGACCTAAAACATCATCAGATTTTCACACAAGTCCTAAAAGTAGATAAAGAGAACCCAGTTAAACAAATGAGACAAAAATATTATACTTGGTCATTTATTTATTGAGGAAAATGATCCAGTATTACATATCTGTGAGTGGCAAAAGTATATGAACCTTTGCTTTCAGTATCTGGTGTGACCCCCTTGTCCAGCAATAACTGCAACTAACCGTTTCCGGTAACTGTTGCTCAGTCCTGCACACCGGCTTGGAGAAATTTTAGCCCATTCCTCCGTACAGAACAGCTTCAACTCAGGGATGTTGGTGGATTTCCTCACATGAACTGCTTGCTTCAGGTCCTTCCACAACATTTCGATTGGATTAAGGTCAGGACTTTGACTTCTCATTATCTGTAGCCGCTTTATCCTTCTACAGGGTCACAGGCAAGCTGGAGCCTATCCCAGCTGACTACGGGCGAAAGGCGAGGTACACCCTGGACAAGTCGCCAGGTCATCACAGGGCTGACACATAGACACAGACAACCATTCACATTCACACCTACGGTCAATTTAGAGTCACCAGTTAACCTAACCTGCATGTCTTTGGACTGTGGGGGAAACCGGAGCACCCGGAGGAAACCCACGCGGACACGGGGAGAACATGCAAACTCTGCACAGAAAGGCCCTCACCGGCCACGGGGCTTGAACCCGGACCTTCTTGCTGTGAGGTGACAGCGCTAACCACTACACCTCCGTGCCGTGGGTGGGGGGTGGACTTTGACTTGGCCATTCCAAAACATTAACTTTATTCTTCTTTAACCATTCTTTGGTAGAACGACTTGTGTGCTTAGGATCATTGTCTTGCTGCATGACCCACCTTCTCTTGAGATTCAGTTCGTGGACAGATGTCCTAACATTTTCCTTTAGAATTCACCGGTATAATTCAGAATTCATTGTTCCATCAATGATTGCAAGCTGTCCTGGCCCAGATGCAACAAAACAGGCCCAAACCATGATACTACCACCACCACCATGTTTCACAGATGGGATAAGGTTCTTGTGCTGGATTGCAGTGTTTTCCTTTCTCCAAACATAACGCTTCTCATTTAAACCACAAATTTCTATTTTGGTCTCATCCGTCCACAAAACATTTTTCCAATAGCCTTCTGGCTTGTCCACGTGATCTTTAGCAAACTGCAGACGAGCAGCGATGTTCTTTTTGGAGACCAGTGGCTTTCTCCTTGCAACCCTGCCATGCACACCATTGTTGTTCAGTGTTCTCCTGATGGTGGACTCATGAACATTAACATTAGCCAATGTGAGAGAGACCTTCAGTTGCTTAGAAGTTACCCTGGGGTCCTTTGTGACCTCGCCGACTATTACACGCCTTGCTCTTGGAGTGATCTTTGTTGGTCGACCACTCCTGGGCAGGGTAACAATGGTCTTGAATTTCCTCCATTTGTACACAATCTGTCTGATTGTGGATTGGTGGAGTCCAAACTCTTTAGAGATGGTTTTGTAACCTTTTCCAGCCTGATGAGCATCAACAACGCTTTTTCTGAGGTCTTCAGAAATCTCCTTTGTTTGTGCCATGATACACTTCCACAAACGTGTTGTGAAGATCAGTCTTTGATAGATCCCTGTTCTTTAAATAAAACAGGGTGCCCACTCACACCTGATTGTCATTCCATTGATTGAAAACACCTGACTCTAATTTCACCTTCAAATTAACTGCTAATCCTAGAGGTTCACATACTTTTGCCACTCACAGATATGTAATATTGATCATTTTCCTCAGTAAATAAATGACCAAGTACAATATTTTTGTCTCATTTGTTTAACTGGGTTCTCTTTATCTAGTTTTCGGACTTGTGTGAAAATCTGATGATGTTTTAGGTCATTTTTATGCAGAAATATAGAAAATACTAAAGGGTGCACAAACTTTCGAGCACCACTGTATATAAACGTTTCATTCCAAGAGAAAGCTTGCAGTGAAGTTGTCTGTGCTTTTAGAGCTAGAGATAACATTGCAATAGCTATGCAGTCTGGTTAGTCACATGACTTTCTGTGGATTTGCCCACTAGGTTGCCATCACCTTGTCCATGGCTAACGTTTACGCATAGCTAGTTAACTTGGACACTGTTAGTTAGCATGTAGTTACACTAACATGAATAACGTGCCAAATAAGCAATGTAGAAATCTATCTTTTCTTGTAGCATTAGCTACCCAACATGATTTTGAGTTTGAAAAGAGTTTGCTAGCATGTCAGGTGGAGTTTCACTGACTAGCTAGCTTAACGTTAAACCACCATGATGGCACAGCATGCGTTCATTTTGTGAATTCACATTTCTGTCTTTGATAATGACATTAGATTTTGTAAGCGTTGTGGCAATAATACAACAACTCGTTGACAGAAAATGTCCTTTTAATACTTAAGTATTTTTAAAAGCAAGTACTTCAGTACTTTACCTTTAAGTAAAAACTTGACTGTACAACTTTCACTTGTATCAGAGTAACATTTGACCAGTGGGATGTGTACTTTGACTTAAGTAATGAAGTCCACTTTGTCCACCTCTGATCTTTATAGACCTGGATCTCTGCACTGTTACTTGGTAAATATATCTAAAGGTTCCACCTGATCTTATCAACATGTTTGTTTCTGCCTGAGAGATTATGTGGGGGAATATAATACTTTAGTCCACAAGCAGCAATGACACAACTCTGGTTTTGTACTACAGTGCTGTTAAGTTCTTAAATCTAATTGGTTAGAAGATGAATAAAAAGATGATTAATTTTCTTTAACAGTATGGCTCTGACTGTTCCAGATACATTTTCTGTCAGGAAATGTAATACAACCCTCCATCCATCCATTATCTGTAGCCGCTTTATCCTGTTCTACAGGGTCGCAGGCAAGCTGGAGCCTATCCCGGCTGACTATGGGTGAGAGGCGGGGTACACCCTAGACAAGTCGCCAGGTTATTGCAGGGCTGACCCAGAGACAACCAACCATTCACATTCACACTTACGGTCAATTTGGGACACTGTGTAAAACAAATCAAAACAGATTTGCAAACCGTGGAAACCTTTTAGTTTATTGAAAATGGTACAACATGTCAAATGTTGAAAGTGAATTTTTTTTTTTTTTTTTTTTTTTTTGAAAAATGTATGCTCATTTTGAATTTGATGTCAGCAATACATTTAAAAAAAGTTGGGACGGGGGTATGTTTACCACTGTGTTGCTTCACCTCTACTTTTAACAACACTTTTTGTAAATGTTTGGGAACTGAGGTGATTGCTGTAGTTTTGAAAGAGAAATGTTGTCCCATTCTTGCCTGATATACAATTTCAGTTGCTCAACAGTTCAGGCTGTCCTTTGTCGTATTTTGCGCTTCATACTGCACCAGATGTTTTAAATGGGAGACAGGTCTGGACTTCAGGCAGGCCAGTTTAGCGCCTGGACTCTTTTACTCCAGAGCCATGCAGTTTTAATATGGGCAGAAAGTGGTTTGGCATTGTCTTGCTGCAAGAAGGAAGGCCTTCCTTGAAAGATTTTGTCTGGATGGCAGCATATTGCTCTGAAACGTGTTTATATCATTCAGCATTAATGATACCTTCGCAGATGGAAGCTACTCCTGTCATGTGTCTCCTCTTTAGCCTGGAGGATGTGGTGTCCATGATTTGCTAAAAATAATTTCTACTTTTGATTCGTCAGATCTTGGGACAATTTTCCACTTCGCCTCAGTCCATCATAAAAGAGCTCAGGCCCAGAGAAGGTGGCAGTGTTTCTGGATATTGTTTATCTGGTTTTAATTTGTATTTGTGGATGAACTTTTTTTTTCACGGACGATGGTTTTCTGAAGTGTTCCTGAGCCCATGCAGCGATTTCCACTACAGGCATGTGTCTGCTTTTAATGCAGTGCCGTCTGAGGGCCTGAAGATCACAGGCATCCAATGTCAGTTTTCAGCCTTGTCTCTTGCATACAGAGATTTCTCCAGATTCTCTGAACCTTTTAATGATATGTACTATAGATGATCCACCCATTATTCATAACCGCTTATCCTGTGCAGGATCACAGGCAAGCTGGAAGCTATTCCAGCTGACTGTGGGTGAGAGGTGGGGTACACCCTAGACATGTTGCCAGATCATTGCAGGGCTGACACATGGAGACAAACAACCATTTACACCTATGGTCAATTTAGAGCCACCAATTAGCCTAACCTGCATGTCTTTGGACTGCAGGGGAAACTGGAGCACCCAGAGGAAACCCACGCAGACACAGGGAGAACATGCAAACTCCACATGGAAAGGCCCCTGTCGGCCACTGGGCTCGAACCCAGAACGTTCTTGCTGTGAGGTGACAGTACTAACCACTACACCACCATGCCAGTCCACCATAGATGTGATCCCCAAATTCTTTGCAATTTTACGTTGAGGAACATTATTCTTAAATTGTTGCACTGTTTGCCCATGCAGTCTTTCACAGAGTGGTGTGTATGTATGCCCATGCAGTCTTTCACAGAGTGGTGTGTGTGTGTGTGTGTGTGTGTGTGTGTGTGTGTGTGTGTGTGTGTGTGTAGTGCATCTCAAAAAATTAGAATACCATGAAAAAGTTCCTTTTTTTCATAATTTAATTCAAAAAGGTAAACTTTCATATATTCTATATTCATTACATGTAAAGTGAAATATTTAAAGCCTTTTTTGTTTTAATTTTGATGATTATGGCTTATAGCTCATGAAAATCAGAAATCCAGTATCTCAAATTATTAGAATATTCCCTAAGATCAATCAAAAAAGGATTTACAATACAGAAATG